>NC_060182.1:15694383-15781883 GCF_021184085.1 Oncorhynchus gorbuscha
AGAGAGCAGGGAAGAGAGAGCAGGGAAGAGAGGGAGTAGGGAAGAGAGGGAGTAGGGAAGAGAGGGAGTAGGGAAGAGAGAGAGTAGGGAAGAGAGAGAGCAGGGAAGAGAGAGAGCAGGGAAGAGAGAGCAGGGAAGCGAGAGCAGGGAAGAGAGAGAGCAGGGAAGAGAGAGAGCAGGGAAGAGAGGGAGTAGGGAAGAGAGAGAGTAGGGAAGAGAGAGAGCAGGGAAGAGAGAGCAGGGAAGAGAGAGCAGGGAAGAGAGAGATGGAAGAGAGAGAGGGAAGAGAGGGAGTAGGGAAGAGAGAGAGCAGGGAAGAGAGAGAGCAGGGAAGAGAGAGCAGGGAAGAGAGAGCAGGGAAGAGAGAGAGGGAAGAGAGGGAGTAGGGAAGAGACAGAGCAGGGAAGAGAGATAGCAGGGAAGAGAGAGCAGGGAAGAGAGAGCAGGGAAGAGAGAGCAGGGAAGAGAGGGAGTAGGGAAGAGAGAGAGCAGGGAAGAGAGAGAGCAGGGAAGAGAGAGAGCAGGCAAGAGAGAGAGCAGGGAAGAGAGAGAGCAGGGAAGAGAGAGCAGGGAAGAGAGAGCAGGGAAGAGAGAGAGGGAAGAGAGGGAGTAGGGAAGAGAGAGAGCAGGGAAGAGAGATAGCAGGGAAGAGAGAGCAGGGAAGAGAGAGCAGGGAAGAGAGGGAGTAGGGAAGAGAGAGAGCAGGGAAGAGAGAGAGCAGGGAAGAGAGAGAGCAGGGAAGAGAGAGAGCAGGGAAGAGAGAGCAGGGAAGAGAGAGAGGGAAGAAAGGGAGTAGGGAAGAGAGAGAGCAGGGAAGAGAGAGAGAGCAGGGAAGAGAGAGCAGGGAAGAGAGAGCAGGGAAGAGAGAGAGGGAAGAGAGGGAGGGAAGAGAGGGAGTAGGGAAGAGAGAGAGCAGGGAAGAGAGAGAGCAGGGAAGAGAGATAGCAGGGAAGAGAGAGCAGGGAAGAGAGAGCAGGGAAGATAGAGAGGGAGTAGGAAAGAGAGAGAGCAGGGAAGAGAGAGAGCAGGGAAGAGAGAGAGCAGGGAAGAGAGAGCAGGGAAGAGAGAGCAGGGAAGAGAGAGAGGGAAGAGAGGGAGTAGGGAAGAGAGAGAGCAGGGAAGAGAGAGAGCAGGGAAGAGAGAGCAGGGAAGAGAGAGCAGGGAAGAGAGAGGGAGTAGGGAAGAGAGAGCAGGGAAGAGAGAGAGCAGGAAAGAGAGAGAGCAGGGAATAGAGAGCAGGGAAGAGAGGGAGCAGGGAAGAGAGAGAAGGGAAGAGACAGCAGGGAAGAGACAGCAGGGAAGAGACAGCAGGGAAGAGAGAGAGCAGGGAAAAGAGAGTGCGGGGAATAGAGAGCAGGGAAGAGAGGGAGCAGGGAAGAGAGAGCAGGGAAGAGGGAGAGAGGGAAGAGAGGGAGCAGAGAAGAGGGAGTAGGGAAGAGAGGGAGTAGGGAAAAGAGAGAGCAGGGAAGAGAGAGCAGGGAAAAGAGAGCAGGGAAGAGAGAGCAGGGAAGAGAGAGCAGGGAAAGAGAGAGCAGGGAAGAGAGAGCAGGGAAGAGAGAGCAGGGAAAAGAGAGAGCAGGGAAGAGAGAGAGCAGGTAAGAGCGGGAGCAGGGAAGAGAGAGCAGGGAAGAGAGGGAACAGGGGAGAGAGAGCAGGGAAGAGAGAGATTAAGGAAGAGAGAGCAGGGAAGAGACAGCAGGGAAGAGAGGGAGTAGGAAAGAGAGAGAGCAAGGAAGAGAGAGCAGGGAAGAGAGAGCAGGGAAGAGAGAGAGGGAAGAGAGGGAGTAGGGAAGAGTGAGAGCAGGGAAGAGAGAGAGCAGGGAAGAGAGGGAACAGGGGAGAGAGAGCAGGGAAGAGAGAGATTAAGGAAGAGAGAGCAGGGAAGAGACAGCAGGGAAGAGAGGGAGTAGGAAAGAGAGAGAGCAGGGAAGAGAGAGCAGGGAAGAGAGAGCAGGGAAGAGAGAGAGGGAAGAGAGGGAGTAGGGAAGAGAGAGAGCAGGGAAGAGAGAGCAGGGAAGAGAGAGCAGGGAAGAGAGAGCAGGGAAGAGAGAGAGGGAAGAGAGGGAGTAGGGAAGAGAGAGAGCAGGGAAGAGAGAGAGCAGGAAAGAGAGAGCAGGGAAGAGACAACAGGGTAGAGAGAGCAGGGAAGAGAGAGAGCAGGGAAGAGAGAGAGCAGGGAATAGAGAGCAGGGAAGAGAGGGAGCAGGGAAGAGAGAGCGGGAAAGAGAGAGCAGGGAATAGAGGTAGCAGGGAATAGAGAGAGCAGGGAAGAGAGAGAGCAGGGAAGAGAGAGAGCAGGTAAGAGAGAGAGCAGGGAAGAGAGAGAGCAGGGAAGAGAGAGAGCATTGAAGAGAGAGCAGGGAAGAGAAAGAGCAGGGAAGAGAGGGAGTAGGGAAGAGAGAGCAGGGAAGAGAGAGCAGGGAAGAGAGAGCAGGGAAGAGAGAGCAGGGAAGAGAGAGAGGGAAGATAGAGAGCAGGGAAGAGAGAGAGCAGGGAAGAGAGAGAGTCTGGAAGAGAGAGAGTAGGGAAGAGAGAAAGAGAGAGCAGGGGGAGGGAGAGGGAAGAGAGGGAGTAGGGAAGAGAGGGAGTAGGGAGGGAGAGAGAGTAGAGGAAGAGAGAGAGCAGGGAAGAGGAGCAGGGAAGAGAGAGCAGGGAGAGAGGGCAGGGAAGGAGAAGGAAGAGAGAGTAGGGAAGAGAGAGCAGGGAAGAGAGAGGAAGAGAGAGCAGGGAAGAGGGCAGGGAAGAGAGTAGGGAAAGAGAGGGAGCAGGGAAGAGAGAGAGCAGGGAAGAGAGAGCAGGGAAGAGAGAGCAGGGAAGAGAGAGCAGGGAAGAGAGAGAGGGAAGAGAGGGAGTAGGGAGGGAGAGAGAGCAGGGAAGAGAGAGAGCAGGGAGAGAGAGCAGGGGGAGCAGGGAAGAGAGACAGCAGGGAGAGAGAGCAGGGAAGAAATGGAGAGGAAGGGAAGAGGGAGCAGGGAACAGGGAAGAGAGAGCAGGAAGAGAGAGAGCAGGGAAGAGAGAGCAGGGAAGAGAGAGCAGGGGAGAGAGCAGGGGAGACAGAAGAGGGAGCAGGGAAGGAAGAGAGAGCAGGGAAAGAGAGCAGGGAAGAGAGAGCAGGGAAGAGAGAGCAGGGAAGGAGGGAGCAGGGAAGAGAGAGAGGGAGCAGGGAAGAGACAGCAGGGAAGAGAGACAGCAGGGAAGAGACAGCAGGGAAGGGAAGGGAAAGAGAGAGCAGGGAATAGAGAGAGCAGGGAATAGAGAGCAGGGAAGAGAGGGAGCAGGGAAGAGAGAGCAGGGAAGAGGGAGAAGGGAAGAGAGGGAGCAGAGAAGAGGGAGTAGGGAAGAGAGGGAGTAGGGAAAGCAGGGAAGAGGAGCAGGGAAGAGAGAGCAGGGAAAAGAGAGCAGGGAAGAGAGAGCAGGGAAGAGAGAGCAGGGAAAGAGAGAGCAGGGAAGGAGAGCAGGGAAGAGAGAGCAGGGAAAAGAGAGAGCAGGGAAGAGAGAGGGAAGAGAGAGCAGGGGAAAAGGAGAGAGCAGGGAAGGGAAGAGAGAGCAGGGAAGAGAGGTAGGGAAGAGAGCAGGGAAGAGAGAGCAGGGAAGAGAGAGCAGGGGAGAGAGAGGGAAGGGAACAGGTAAGAGAGGGAGCAGGGAAGAGAGAGCAGGGAAGAGAGGGAACAGGGGAGAGAGAGCAGGAAGAGAGAGCAGGGAAGGGAGAGACAGCAGGGGAAGAGAGGGAAGAGGAGCAGGGAAGAGAGAGAGCAGGAAGAGAGAGCAGGGAAGAGAGAGCAGGGAAGAGAGAGAAGGGAAGAGAGGGAGCGGGAAGAGAGAGCAGGGAAGAGAGAGCAGGGAAGAGAGGGAACAGGGAAGAGAGAGCAGGGAGAGCAGATTAAGGAAGAGAGAGCAGGGGAGAGCAGGGAAGAGAGAGGAAGGAAGAGAGAGAGCAGGGAAGAGAGAGCAGGGAAGAGAGAGCAGGGAAGGGAACAGGGGAAGAGAGGGAGAGGGAAGAAGAGAGAGCAGGGAAGAGAGAGCAGGGAAGAGAGAGCAGGGAAGAGGAAGAGAGAGCAGGGAAGAGAGAGCAGGGAAGGAAGAGGGAGAGAGAGCAGGGAAAGAGAGAGCAGGGAAGAGAGAGTAGGGAAGAGAGCAGGAGCAGGAAGAGAGAGCAGGGAAGAGACAACAGGGTAGAGAGAGCAGGGAAGAGAGAGAGCAGGGAAGAGAGAGAGCAGGGAATAGAGAGCAGGGAAGAGAGGGAGCAGGGAAGAGAGAGAGGAAAGAGAGAGCAGGGAATAGAGTAGCAGGGAATAGAGAGAGCAGGAAGAGAGAGAGCAGGGAAGAGAGAGAGCAGGTAAGAGAGAGAGCAGGGAAGAGAGAGAGCAGGGAAGAGAGAGAGCAGGGAAGAGAGAGCAGGGAAGAGAAAGAGCAGGGAAGAGAGGGAGTAGGGAAGAGAGAGCAGGGAAGAGAGAGCAGGGAAGAGAGAGCAGGGAAGAGAGAGCAGGGAAGAGAGAGAGGGAAGATAGAGAGCAGGGAAGAGAGAGAGCAGGGAAGAGAGAGAGTCTGGAAGAGAGAGAGTAGGGAAGAGAGAAAGAGAGAGCAGGGAAGAGAGGGAGTAGGGAAGAGAGGGAGTAGGGAAGAGAGAGAGTAGGGAAGAGAGAGAGCAGGGAAGAGAGAGAGCAGGGAAGAGAGAGCAGGGAAGAGAGAGCAGGGAAGAGAGGGAGTAGGGAAGAGAGAGAGTAGGGAAGAGAGAGAGCAGGGAAGAGAGAGCAGGGAAGAGAGAGCAGGGAAGAGAGGGCAGGGAAGAGCGAGAGGGAAGAGAGGGAGTAGGGAAGAGAGAGAGCAGGGAAGAGAGAGAGCAGGGAAGAGAGAGCAGGGAAGAGAGAGCAGGGAAGAGAGAGAGGGAAGAGAGGGAGTAGGGATGAGAGAGAGCAGGGAAGAGCGAGAGAGCAGGGAAGAGAGAGAGGGAAGAGAGGGAGTAGGGAAGAGAGACAGCAGGGAAGAGAGAGAGCAGGGAAGAGAGAGAGCAGGGAAGAGAGAGCAGGGAAGAGAGGGAGTAGGGAAGAGAGAGAGCAGGGAAGAAATGGAGCAGGAAAGAGAGAGCAGGGAAGAGACAGCAGGGTAGAGCGAACAGGGAAGAGAGAGAGCAGGGAAGAGAGAGAGCAGGGAATAGAGAGCAGGGAAGAGAGGGAGCAGGGAAGAGAGAGCAGGGAAGAGACAGCAGGGATGAGACAGCAGGGAAGAGAGAGCAGGGAAGAGAGAGCAGGGAAGAGAGAGCAGGGAAGAGAGAGCAGGGAATAGAGAGCAGGGAAGAGAGGGAGCAGGGAAGAGGGAGCAGGGAAGAGGGAGCAGGGAAAAGGGAGCAGGGAAGAGGGAGAGAGGGAAGAGACAGCAGGGAAGAGACAGCAGGGAAGAGAGAGCAGGGAAGAGAGAGAGCAGGGAATAGAGAGAGCAGGGAATAGAGAGCAGGGAAGAGAGGGAGCAGGGAAGAGAGAGAGCAGGGAATAGGGAGAAGGGAAGAGAGGGAGCAGAGAAGAGGGAGTAGGGAAGAGAGGGTGTAGGGAAAAGAGAGAGCAGGGAAGAGAGAGCAGGGAAAAGAGAGCAGGGAAGAGAGAGGAGGGAAGAGAGAGCAGGGAAAGAGAGAGCAGGGAAGAGAGAGCAGGGAAGAGAGAGCAGGGAAAAGAGAGAGCAGGGAAGAGAGAGATCAGGTAAGAGAGGGAGCAGGGAAGAGAGAGCAGGGAAGAGAGGGAACAGGGGAGAGAGAGCAGGGAAGAGAGAGCAGGGAAGAGAGAGTAGGGAAGAGGGAGCAGGGAAAGAGAGAGCAGGGAAGAGAGAGCAGGGAAGCGGGAATAGAGAGAGGAAAGAGAGAGCAGGGAAGAGAGGGAGAGGGAAGAAAGAGCAGGGAAGATAGGGAACAGGGAAGAGAGAGCAGGGAAGAGAGAGCAGGGAAGAGAGAGCAGGGAGAGAGGGAGCAGGGAAGAGAGAGCAAGAGAGAGCAGGGAAGAGAGAGATCAGGAGCAGGGAAGAGAGAGCAGGGAGAGAGAGCAGGGAAAGAGAGAGCAGGGAAGAGAGAGCAGGGAAGGAGAGAGGGAGAGCAGGAAGCAGAGAGCAGGGAAGAGGAGCAGGGAAAAGAGAGAGCAGAGAGGAAGGAAGAGAGGGAGCAGGGAAGAAAGAGCAGGGAAGAGAGCAGGGGAGAGAGAGCAGGGAAGAGGAGCAGGGAAGAGAGAGCAGGGAGGGAGAGAGCAGGGAAGAGAGAGCAGGGAAGAGAGAGATCAGGTAAGAGAGGGAGCAGGGAAGAGAGAGCAGGGAAGAGAGGGAACAGGGGAGAGAGAGCAGGGAAGAGAGAGCAGGGAAGAGAGAGTAGGGAAGAGGGAGCAGGGAAAGAGAGAGCAGGGAAGAGAGAGCAGGGAAGAGAGAGCAGGGAAAAGAGAGAGCAGGGAAGAGAGAGAGCAGGTAAGAGAGGGAGCAGGGAAGAAAGAGCAGGGAAGATAGGGAACAGGGGAGAGAGAGCAGGGAAGAGAGAGCAGGGAAGAGAGAGCAGGGAAGAGACAGCAGGGAAGAGAGAGCAGGGAAGAGAGAGCAGGGAAGAGAGAGATCAGGTAAGAGAGGGAGCAGGGGAGAGAGAGCAGGGAAGAGAGGGAACAGGGGAGAGAGAGCAGGGAAGAGAGAGCAGGGAAGAGAGAGTAGGGAAGAGGGAGCAGGGAAAGAGAGAGCAGGGAAGAGAGAGCAGGGAAAAGAGAGAGCAGGGAAGAGAGAGAGCAGGTAAGAGAGGGAGCAGGGAAGAAAGAGCAGGGAAGATAGGGAACAGGGGAGAGAGAGCAGGGAAGAGAGAGCAGGGAAGAGACAGCAGGGAAGAGAGAGCAGGGAAGAGAGAGCAGGGAAGAGAGAGCAGGGAAGAGAGAGCGGGGAAGAGAGAGCAGGGAATAGAGGTAGCAGGGAAGAGGGAGCAGGGAAGATGGAGCAGGGAAGAGGGAGCAGGGAAGAGGGAGCAGGGAAGAGAGAGCAGGGAAGAGGGAGCAGGGAAGAGGGAGCAGGGAAGAGGGAGCAGGGAAGAGGGAGCAGGGAAGAGACAGCAGGGATGATACAGCAGGGAAGAGAGGGAGCAGGGAAGAGAGAGCAGGGAAGAGAGAGCAGGGAAGAGAGAGCAGGGAATAGACAGCAGGGAAGAGAGGGAGCAGGGAAGAGGGAGCAGGGAAGAGGGAGCAGGGAAGAGGGAGAGAGGGAAGAGACAGCAGGGAAGAGACGGCAGGGAAGAGAGAGCAGGGAAGAGAGAGAGCAGGGAAGAGAGAGAACAGGGAATAGAGAGCAGGGAAGAGAGGGAGCAGGGAAGAGAGAGAGCAGGGAAGAGGGAGAAGGGAAGAGAGGGAGCAGGGAAGAGGGAGCAGGGAAGAGAGGGAGCAGAGAAGAGGGAGTAGGGAAGAGAGGGAGTAGGGAAAAGAGAGAGCAGGGAAGAGAGAGCAGGGAAAAGAGAGCAGGGAAGAGAGAGCAGGGAATAGAGAGCAGGGAAAGAGAGAGCAGGGAAGAGAGAGCAGGGAAAAGAGAGAGCAGGGAAGAGAGAGAGCAGGTAAGAGATGGAGCAGGGAAGAAAGAGCAGGGAAGATAGGGAACAGGGGAGAGAGAGCAGGGAAGAGAGAGCAGGGAAGAGAGAGCAGGGGAGAGAGGGACCAGGGGAGAGAGGGAACAGGGGAGAGAGGGACCAGGGGAGAGAGGGAACAGGGGAGAGAGGGAGCAGGGGAGAGAGGGACCAGGGGAGAGAGGGAACAGGGGAGAGAGGGACCAGGGGAGAGAGGGAACAGGGGAGAGAGGGACCAGGGGAGAGGGAACAGGGGAGAGAAGGACCAGGGGAGAGAGGGACCAGGGGAGAGAGGGACCAGGGGAGAGAGGGAGCAGGGGAGAGAGGGACCAGGGGAGAGAGGGAACAGGGGAGAGAGGGAGCAGGGGAGAGAGGGAACAGGGGAGAGAGGGAGCAGGGGAGAGAGGGACCAGGGGAGAGAGGGAACAGGGGAGAGAGGGAGCAGGGGAGAGAGGGAACAGGGGAGAGAGGGAGCAGGGGAGAGAGGGAACAGGGGAGAGAGGGACCAGGGGAGAGAGGGAACAGGGGAGAGAGGGACCAGGGGAGAGAGGGAACAGGGGAGAGAGGGACCAGGGGAGAGAGGGACCAGGGGAGAGAGGGACCAGGGGAGAGAGGGAGCAGGGGAGAGAGGGAACAGGGGAGAGAGGGACCAGGGGAGAGAGGGAACAGGGGAGAGAGGGACCAGGGGAGAGAGGGACCAGGGGAGAGAGGGACCAGGGGGAGAGAGGGAGCAGGGGAGAGAGGGAACAGGGGAGAGAGGGAGCAGGGGAGAGAGGGAACAGGGGAGAGAGGGAGAAGGGAGGAGAGGGACCAGGAGAGAGAGGGAACAGGTGAGAGAGGGAGCAGGGGCGAGAGGGAGCAGGGAGGAGAGGGAGCAGAGAGGAGAGGGAGCAGGGGAGAGAGGGACCAGGGGAGAGAGGGAACAGGGGAGAGAGGGAACAGGGGAGAGAGGGAGCAGGGGAGAGAGGGAGCAGGGGAGAGAGGGAGCAGGGGAGAGAGGGAACAGGGGAGAGAGGTAGCAGGGGAGAGAGTCGGAAGACGGTGATCAAAAGAAAAAGGACAAGGTTGGGGACTAGTTGATGTTGTCAGGAGACTCTTTCAGGACGAAAGCATTACAGGGTCAAACTCTTATTCTCTCTGTGTGTGTGTGTCTGTTCTTGCCCATGTGTGTCTGCTTGTGTGTGTGTCTGTGCGTGTGTGTGTGTGTGTTTATGTTATGTGTCATAGGGCTAAATCGGGAAGTGTAATCTTTCACTGTTGTCACTGCTGGTATTCTGTGTGCCACCCAGACACTCTGGGGCAGGGTGTGTGTGTGCATGTGTGTATTTGTTTATGAGAGTCTTCGAGAAAGGATTTGTTTGTGTATTTGTACAATATGGGCAGGGCGGGGTGGGGTGGGGCGGGGGCAGGGCTGGGCTGCAGCTGTAGAAGAGATATTGGGGCCTGCACCTGCTCTGAGATAATTAATGTGGAGGAGGAGGTCCCAAAATAAATCAGCCACCCTCTCTCTCTCAGCCTCAACACCACTTTCCTGTTTAGGGTCAAAATCCCCTCACTCTGCACTGGATTAATCATGAGCAGAGAACACAATCACACACACTTACACACACACACACACACACACACACACACACACACACACACACACACACACACACACACACACACACACACACACACACACACACACACACACACACACACACACACACACACACACACACACACACACACACACACACACACACACACACACACACACACACACACACACACACACACACACACACACACACAGGGAAGTTGCTAGTGTTGTTTCTCTATTTGTTGTCCCCTCCTCCCGGTGCTGTTCCTGTGATGCCATATCTTTCAGGACAAATAAACAGCAGGAGAATGTCATAATTAGCCCCTCCCTCAGCTCTACGGTGATGAATAGGTGAACCTTTACTTTTCATTAGTCATGCTGGCTGGCATTGTCGGAGATGGAGAGGGTGTGATAAAGTGTGTTTGTGTGTTTGTGTGTGTGTGTGTATGTGTGTGTGTGTGTTTGCGTGTGCATGTGTCTGTGCATGTTGTACCATTGTTGTAGATGGATAGTGTGTGAGGGAGAAGGGCAAGAGGTCAGCTCAGGGATGGGCTTACGGCTGAGCGTGTTTGTGTGTGTGCGTGTGTTTTGTATGTAATGTGAAAGTGCAGGAATCGGCTTTGGAATTGACTTGATTGTGTATATTTGGGTTGTGGGCATCTGTTGAGTTGTCAGATGCTGTTCTAGCAGAGGGCAGATCTACACTGTCAACTCTGTCTTTGGTATCACAGGTACTCGTTGCTGTTCTATCACAGATCTGTGTTCTGTCCTATTTCTCATTTCTCTGTTCCAGCACAGTGTAGATCTATGTTCTGTCCAGTCGTATCACTTGTGTAACTGTTCTAGCACAGTGTAGATCTATGTTCTGTCCTATCTCTCCTGTTGCTGTTCTAGCACAATGTAGATCTATGTTCTGTCCTATCTCTCATGTTGCTTCTTCTAGCATAGGGTAGATCTATGTTCTGTCCAGTCCTATCTCTCGTGTTGCTGTTCTAGCACAGTGTAGATCTATGTTCTGTCCAGTCCTATCGCTCATGTTGCTGTTCTAGCAAATGCTAGATCTATGTTCTGTCCAGTCCTATCACTCATGTTGCTGTTCTAGCACATGCTAGATCTATGTTATGTCCAGTCCTATCGTTCATGTTGCTGTTCTAGCACATGGTAGATCTATGTTCTGTCCAGTCCTATCACTCATGTTGCTGTTCTAGCACATGGTAGATCTATGTTCTGTCCAGTCCTATCACTCATGTTGCTGTTCTAGCACATGGTATATCTATGTTCTGTCCAGTCCTATCACTCATGTTGCTGCTCTAGCACATGGCAGATCTATGTTCTGTCCAGTCCTATCACTCATGTTGCTGTTCTAGCACATGGTAGATCTATGTTCTGTCCAGTCCTATCTCTTAGACTGATAGCCTCTGATAGATCCCATCACTTTATCACTTAACTCATCTAATGGTTTTCTTTCTGTAAGGGGGAGACAGAAACCTGAACGCACACACACACACACACACACACACACACACACACACACACACACACACACACACACACACACACACACACACACACACACACACACACACACACACACACACACACACACACACACACACACACACACACACACACACACACACACACACACACACACACACACACACACACACACACACACACACACACACACACACAGTGGGAGCTATACTTGCTTGACTAAAGCCCCAGTCCTCCCTCTGTGAACGACAGATGATTAGTGAGTCATTTGTTTTCATTGACTCAACCAGCCCAAACATGTATTCATGGTTCTGTCCCTCCCGATTGTCTGATTTGCATAATGGGATGGAATGTGTTTGGAATTGTCGCCCCATGGGGCTAAATGCAGACGAGGGCAGGGACGGAGACAACCATGTACTAACGGCTGTTAGGGGAGAAATTAATGGTGCATTTTCTGTTTTTATAATGTTATTTAATGAACCAATTCGTCTAATAAAAAGAACATTTGTTAACATTTACACATTCCCTACTTCATAGGAAGAAGCCCAGTGGGGCCAATACAAACATCTCGCTCTCCTTTCTCACTCTCAGCGCTCCGGGCCTTTTTAGTGCATTGTGATGGATGATTTCAGTTTGGGCTTTTTCGTCGCTGCGCAATGTCGAAATAGCTCCCCTTCTCTATTGACTACATGAGGAGGACGAAGGGTTTTCCTGTGGCAGAGCTGGCATGGTATGCATATTGAGTACCATCACTCATTCATGTATCCTTATGTACATATTATTTATCCCCTTACACTGTGTATAAGACAGTAGTTTTGGAATTGTTAGTTAGATTACTTGTTGGTTATCACTGCATTGTCGGAACTAGAAGCACAAGCATTTCGCTACACTCGCATTAACATCTGCTAACCATGTGTATGTGACAAATACAATTGGATTTGATTTGATTTGAGTGTATTTGGTGAAGGATCATTTGATCGTCTTCTAAACTAAGCTGTGCCTCTCAGCTGTTCATTTCACTGCATGTCATCGTGATGAAAAAGCGAATGAAAAACAAAGGACAAACTCAGACTCTGAGAAATGAGCTCTTTCAACCCATCAGAGATACCTGATACTGAACGATATCTCTGAGCTGGTATATCATCATGTTTTCCTCTGTCCTTTTTCACCCCCTCTCTATTTCTCTATCCCTCACGTCCTCCTTTCTTTTTCTCTCAATCTCTCTCTCTTTCTCCTGTTAACTTTCTCTTCACCCCCCCCCCCTCTCTCTCTCTCTCTCTCTCTCTCTCTCTCTCTCTCTCTCTCTCTTTCTCTCTCTCTAGAGGATGTAGGGGTGTATCTGGTTTCTGAAGAGTTAAGCACCACAACCACAGAGCTCAGGACAGGAAGTACACTCTATTTGGAATGTATCAATGACTCCTAACAACACCCTCCCTCTCTCCACCTCTACCTCCTCCCCTCCCTCTCTCCACCTCTACCTCCTCCCCTCCCTCTCTCCACCTGTACCTCCTCCCCTCCCCTCCCTCTCTCCACCTGTACCTCCTCCCCTCCCTCTCTCCACCTCTACCTCCTCCCCTCCCCTCCCTCTCTCCACCTTTTCTCCTCCCCTCCCCTCCCTCTCTCCACCTCTACCTCCTCCCCTCCCTCTCTCCACCTTTACCTCCTCCCCTCCCCTCCCCCTCTCCACCTTTACCTCCTCCCCCTCCCCTCCCCCTCTCCACCTTTACCTTACCCTCCCCCTCCCTCTCTCCACCTTTACCTCCTCCCTCCCTCCCTCCCTCTCCAACATTTACCTCCTCCCCTCTCTCCCCCTCTCCACCTTTACCTCCTCCCCTCTCTCCCCTCTCCACCTTTACCTCCCCCCCTCCCTCTCCCCTACCCCCCCCTCCCTCTCTCCACCTTTACCCCCCCCCTCCCTCTCTCCACCTTTACCTCCCCCTCCCCTCCCTCTCTCCACCTTCCACCACCTCCTCCCCTCCCTCTCTCCACCTGTACCTCCTCCCCTCCCTCTCTCCACCTTTACCTCTCCCTCCCCTCCCCTCTCTCCTCCCCTTTACCCTCCTCCCCCTCCCTCTCTCCACCTGTACCTCCTCCCCTCCCTCTCTCCACCTGTACTCTCCTCCCCTCCCTCTCTCCACCTCTACCTCCTCCCCTCCCTCTCTCCACCTCTACCTCCTCCCCTCCCCTCTCTCCACCTCCTCCCCTCCCTCCTCCACCCTCCCACTCTCCACCTGTACCTCCTCCTCCCCTCCCCTCTCTCCCCCCTCTCCACCCCTCCCCCTCCCCCCCTCTCCACCTTTACCTCCTCCCTCCCTCTCTCCTCCACCTGTACCTCCTCCCCTCCCCTCTCTCCACCTTTACCTCCTCCCCTCCCCCTCCCCCTCTCCACCTCTCCACCTCCTACCCCCCCCCCTCTCTCCACCTCTACCTCCTCCCCTCCCTCTCTCCACCTTTACCTCCTCCCCCTCCCTCTCTCCACCTCTACCTCCTCCCCTCTCTCTCCACCTGTACCTCCTCCCCTCCCTCTCTCCACCTGTACCTCCTCCCCTCCCTCTCTCCACCTGTACCTCCTCCCCTCCCTCTCTCCACCTACCTACCTCCTCCCCCTCCCGCTCTCCACCTACCTCCTCCCTCCCCCTCCCTCTCTCCACCTCTCCACCTCCTCCCCTCCCTCTCTCCACCTGTACCTCCTCCCTCCCTCTCCCCTCTCCACCTTTACCTCCTCCCCTCCCTCTCTCCACCTTTACCTCCTCCCCTCCCTCTCCACCTCTACCTCCTCCCTCCCTCTCTCCACCTCCCTCCCTCCCTCCTCTCCACCTACCTCCTCCCTCCCTCTCTCCACCTCCCTCCCTCCCTCCCTCCCTCTCTCCTCCCTCCCCCTCCCTCCCTCCTCTCCCTCCCTCCCCTCCCTCCTCCACCTCCATCCCTCCCCTCTCCACCTCCTACCCCTCCCCTCCCTCTCTCCACCTTTACCTCCCTCCCTCCTCTCACCTCCCTCCTCCCTCCCTCCCTCCCTCCCTACCTCCCTCCCTCCCTCCCTCCCTCCCTCCCTCCTCCCTCTCTCCACCTGTACCTCCCTCCCCTCCCTCTCTCCACCTCTACCTCCTCCCACCTCTCTCTCCACCTTTACCTCCTCCCCTACCTCCTCCCTCTCTCCACCTTTACCTCCTCCCCTCCCTCTCTCTCTCCACCTCCTCCCTCCCCCTACCTCCCCCTCCCCTCCCTCCCTCCCTCCCTCCCCTCCCTCCCTCCCCTCCCTCCCTCCCTCCCTCCCTCCCTCCCTCCCTCCCTCCCTCTCCCCTCCCTCCCCTCCCTCCCTCCCTCCCTCCCTCCCTCCCTCCCTCCCTTCCCTCCCTCCTCCCTCCCTCCCTCCCTCTCTCCACCTCTACCTCCTCCCCTCCTCCCTCTCCACCTTTACCTCCTCCCCTTACCTCCCTCCCCCTCCCCTCTCCACCTGTACCTCCTCCCTCTCCCTCTCTCCACCTGTACCTCCTTCCCTCCCTCTCTCCACCTTTACCTCCTCCCCTCCCTCTCTCCACCTGTACCTCCTCCCCTCCCCTCTCTCCACCTTTACCTCCTCCCCTCCCCCCCCCTCTCCACCTTTACCTCCTCCCTCCCTCTCTCCACCTCTACCTCCTCCCTCCCTCCCTCTCCACCTGTACCTCCCCCCTCCCTCTCTCCACCTCCACCTACCTCCTCCCCTCTCTCTCCACCTGTACCTCCTCCCCCTCCCACTCTCCACCTGTACCTCCTCCCCCTCCCTCTCTCCACCTGTACCTCCTCCCCCCTCCCTCTCTCCACCACTACCTCCTCCCCTCCCCTCTCCACCTTTACCTCCTCCCCTCCCCCTCTCTCCACCTCTACCTCCTCCCCCTCCCTCTCTCCACCTGTACCTCCTCCCCTCCCTCTCTCCACCTGTACCTCCTCCCCTCCCCTCCCTCTCTCCACCTCTACCTCCTCCTCCTCCTCCTCCCCTCCCTCTCTCCACCTTTTCTCCTCCCCTCCCCTCACCTCCTCCCTCCCCCCTCTCCACCTTTACCTCCTCCCCTCCCTCTCTCCACCTTTACCTCCCTCCTCCCCTCCTCCCCTCCCTCTCTCCACCTCTCCACCCTCCCTCCTCCCCTCCCCTCCCTCCCTCCCCCTCCCTCCCTCCCTCCCTCTCCACCTACCTCCTCCCTCCCTCCCTCCCTCCCTCCCTCCCCTCCCTCCTCCCTCCTCCCTCCCTCCCTCCCTCCCTCCCTCCCTCCCTCCCTCCCTCCCTCCCTCCCTCCTCCCTCCCCTCCCTCCCCTCCCTCCCCCTCCCTCCCTCTCTCCACCTTTACCTCCTCCCCCTCTCTCCCTCTCTCCACCTTTACCTCCTCCCCCTCCCCCTCTCCACCTTTACCTCCTCCCCTCCTCCCTCCCTCTCTCTCCACCTTTCCCTCCCTCCCTCCCTCCCTCCCTCCCTCCCTCCCTCCCTCCCTCCCTCCCTCCCTCCCTCCCTCCCTCCCTCCCTCCCCTCCCTCCCTCCCTCCCCTCCCTCCCCTCTCTTCACCTCTACCTCAACCTCCTCCCCTCCCTGCTCCCTCCCTCCCTCCTTCTCCTCCCTCCCCTCCTCCCCTCCCTCCCCCTCTCCTCACCTCTACCTTGTTTCCTCCCTCTCTCCCTCTCTCCACCTCTACCTCCTCCCCTCCCTCTCTCCACCTTTACCTCCTCCCCCCTTCCCTCCCACTCTCCACCTGTACCTCCTCCCCTCCCTCTCTCCACCTGTACCTCCTTCCCTCCCTCTCTCCACCTTTACCTCCTCCCCTCCCTCTCTCCACCTGTACCTCCTCCCCTCCCTCTCTCCACCTTTACCTCCTCCCCTCCCCTCCCCCTCTCCACCTTTACCTCCTCCCCTCCCTCTCTCCACCTCTACCTCCTCCCCTCCCTCTCTCCACCTACCTCCTCCCTCCCCTCCCCCTCCCTCCCCTCCCTCTCTCCACCTCTACCTCCTCCCTCCCCCTCCTCTCTCCACCTGTACCTCCTCCCCTCCCACTCTCCACCTGTACCTCCTCCCCTCCCTCTCTCCACCTGTACCTCCTCCCCCTCCCTCTCTCCACCACTACCTCCTCCCCTCCCTCCCTCTCCTCCCTACCTCCCTCCCTCCCTCCTCCCCTCCCTCTCTCCCCACCTCTCCTACTCTCCTCCCCCCTCCCTCCACCTCTCCACCTCTACCTCCTCCCCCCCTCTCTCCACCCTACCTCCCTCCCTCCTCCCCTCCCTCTCTCCACCTCTACCACCTCCCCTCCCTCTCTCCACCTTTTCTCCTCCCCCTCCACCCTCCCTCCCCTCCCCCTCTCCACCTTTACCTCCTCCCCTCCCTCTCTCCACCTTTACCCTCCCTCCTCCCCTACCCCTCCCTCTCTCCACCTTTACCTCCTCCCTCCCCCTCCACCTTTACCTCCTCCCTCCCTCCCTCCCTCCCTCCCTCCCTCCCTCCCTCCCTCCCTCCCTCCCTCCCTCCCTCCCTCCCTCTCCTCCCTCCCTCCCTCCCTCCCTCCCTCCCTCCACCTTTACCTCCTCCCCTCCCCTCCCTCTCTCCACCTTTACCTCCTCCCCCTCTCTCCCTCTCTCCACCTTTACCTCCTCCTCCCCCCTCTCTCCACCTTTACCTCCTCCCCTCCGCTCTCTCTCTCCACCTTTCCTCCCTCCTCCCTCCTCTCCCTACCTCCTCCCTCCCTCCCTCCCCTACCTCCTCCCCTCCCTCTCCACCTCCCTCCCTCCCTCCCTCCCTCCCTCCCTCCACCTGTACCCCTCCCTCCCTCCCACCCCTCCCTCCCTCCCTCCCTCCCTCCCTCCCTCCTCCCTCCTCCCCTCCCTCCCTCCCTCCCTCTCTTCACCTCTCTCTCAACCTCCTCCCCTCCCTGCTCCCCTCCTTCTCTTCTACCTCCTCCCCTCCCTCCCTCTCTTCACCTCTACCTCGTTTCCCTCCCTCCACCTCTCTCTCCACCTCTACCTCCTCCCCTCCCTCCCTCTCTCCACCTCTACCTTCTCCCATCCCTCCCTCCCTCTCTTCTTTACCTCTCCCCCCTCTCCCTCCCTCCCTCCCTCCCTCCCTCCCTCCCTCCCTCCCTCCCTCCCTCCCTCCCTCCCTCCCTCCCTCCCTCTCCCTCCCTCCCTCCCTCCCTCCCTCCCTCCCTCCCTCCCTCCCTCCCTCCCTCTCTTCACCTCCCTCGTCAACCTCCTCCCCTCCCTGCTCCCCTCCTTCTCTTCTACCTCCTCCCCTCCCTCCCTCTCTTCACCTCTACCTTGTTTCCTCCCCTCTCTCTCTCTCCACCTCTACCTCCCTCCCTCCCTCCCTCTCCACCTTTACCTCCTCCCCTCCCCTCCCACTCTCCACCCCCTACCTCCTCCCTCCCTCTCTCCACCTGTACCTCCTACCCTCCCTCTCTCCACCTTTACCTCCTCCCTCCCTCTCTCCACCTGTACCTCCTCCCCCTCCCTCTCTCCACCTTTACCCTCCTCCCCTCCCTCCCCCTCTCCACCTTCCCTCCCCCCCCTCCCTCTCTCCACCTTTCCCTCCTCCCCCCTCCCCCCTCCCCTCTCCACCTCCCCTCCCTACCTCCTCCCCTCCCCTCTCTCCACCTCTACCCTCCCCTCTCTCTCTCCTCCTGTACCTCCTCCCCTCCCACTCTCCACCTGTACCTCCTCCCCTCCCTCTCTCCACCTGTACCTCCTCCCCCTCCCGCTCTCCACCTGTACCTCCTCCCCTCCCTCTCTCCACCTCTACCTCCTCCCCTCCCTCTCTCTCCACCTGTACCTCCTCCCCTCCCTCTCTCCACCTGTACCTCCTCCCCTCCCTCTCTCCACCTCTACCACCTCCCCTCCCTCTCTCCACCTTTTCTCCTCCCCCCCTACCCTCCCTCCCCTCCCCCCCTCTCCACCTTTACCTCCTCCCCCTCCCTCTCTCCACCTTTACTTCCTCCTCCCCTCCCTCTCTCCACCTTTACCTCCTCCCTCCCTCCCTCCCTCCCTCCCTCCCTCCCTCCCTCCCTCCTCCCTCCCTCCCTCCCTCCCTCCCTCCCTCCCTCCCTCCCTCCCTCCCTCCCTCCCTCCCTCCCTCCCTCCCTCCCTCCCTCCCTCCCTCCCCTCCCTCCCTCCCTCTCTTCACCTCTCGTCAACCTCCTCCCCCCTCCCTCCCCTCCTTCTCTTCTACCTCCTCCCCTCCCTCCCTCTCTTCACCTCTACCTCGTTTCCTCCCTCCCTCTCTCTCTCTCTCCACCTCTACCTCCTCCCCTCCCTCCCTCTCTCCACCTCTACCTTCTCCCTCCCTCCCTCTCTTCACCTCTACCTCCTCCCCTCCCTCCCTCTCTCCACCTCTACCTCCTCCCCTCCCTCCCTCTCTCCACCTCTACCTTCTCCCCTCCCTCCCTCTCTTCACCTCTACCTCCTCCCCTCCCTCCCTCTCTCCACCTCCACTCCTCCCTTCCCTCTCTTCACCTCTACCTTCTCCCCTCCCTCCCTCTCTCCACATCTACTAAATGACTTAAATGTCTAAATCTACCTCCTCCCCTACCTCTCTCCACCTTTACCTCCTCTTCGCCCTTCTCCTCCTCTCCACCTCTCACTCCTCTTGTACCCCCCCCTCCCTTCCTCTCCAACTGTACCTCTCAGGACCTACAGCTGGCTCAGCAGACAATCTTACATTCCTGACCCACACACCCACGGACACACACACACACACACACACACACACACACACACACACACACACACACACACACACACACACACACACACACACACACACACACACACACACACACACACACACACACACACACACACACACACACACACACACACACACACACACACACCGTTTCTCTGATGTGCTAACCACCGTTCAACCCCTCTCTTCCTATACAATTATACCCCCTGCTGTGTAACCTGGCCCCTGTGTAATTGCTCTGTGTTCACACCATCACCGACACCCCTAAGTCAGTAACCACACACACACACACACACACACACACACACACACACACACACACACACACACACACACACACACACACACACACACACACACACACACACACACACACACACACACACACACACACACACACACACACACACATACACACACATGGACACACTCACGCACAGTTTGACCTTGGCTCTTGTTACAGTCTCAGGGTTCACTCACCGGCCAAGATGGCAAGTCAAATGGGTCCAGCAGCCAAGACAGGGCCCCATTCACCGCAAGGCTGCTACCATCTATTACAGTGAGGGAGAGAGAGTGAGAGAAAGAGAGAGGGGGAGATGAGGGAGCGGGAGGGGTGGGGGCTAAAGGGAAAAAAAGAGCATGGGATGCTGAAATAGAATGTGATGTAGAAACGTAGCTTTTGGTGCTGCGTACTTCTCTGTGACACACGACCTGGAATGGACGTCTCTGTGACACACGACGTGGGCTGGACGTCTCTGTGACACACGACCTGGGCTGGACGTCTCTTGTGACACACGGCCTGGGCTGGACGTCTCTGTGACACACGGCCTGGGCTGGACGTCTCTGTGACACACGGCCTGGGCTGGACGTCTCTGTGACACACGGCCTGGGCTGGACGTCTCTGTGACACACGGCCTGGGCTGGACGTCTCTGTGACACACGGCCTGGGCTGGACGTCTCTGTGACACACGACCTGGGCTGGACGTCTCTGTGACACACGGCCTGGGCTGGACGTCTCTGTGACACACGGCCTGGGCTGGACGTCTCTGTGACACACGGCCTGGGCTGGACGTCTCTGTGACACACGGCCTGGGCTGGACGTCTCTGTGACACACGGCCTGGGCTGGACGTCTCTGTGACACACGGCCTGGGCTGGACGTCTCTGTGACACACGGCCTGGGCTGGACGTCTCTGTGACACACGGCCTGGGCTGGACGTCTCTGTGACACACGGCCTGGCTTTTCTGTTCCTGGCCCTGGCTCCATCTGCGGTGTGTGTAGGACTGTGTGTGTGTGTGTGTGTGCCTGAGGTGCTCTGCCTCTGAAAGGCACTTTAGAAATTAAAGCGATGCCAGTGCTCTGTAATGGGGCTTAAATGATCCAGAAAACACAAGATATATTGACCATTTAATGAAACACGCAACACACTCCCTAATTCTGTTCTCAATTTCACCAAACTGCTCACCTTCCCTTTCTGGCTCCTGATTGCTTATTTCCTTTGATTCACAGTTAAGGAGTTTAGATGAAAGTGTTATAGGAATGTTATAACCAAGTATTTTGGTCAAAAGGAAGAGCATCTGCACACATTCACTCTCTCTGTCTCTGTCTCTGTCTCTGTCTCTGTCTCTGTCTCTGTCTCTGTCTCTGTCTCTGTCTCTCTCTCTCTGTTTCTGTCTCTCGCTCTCTTTCTCTCTCTGTCTGTCTCGGTCTCTCTCTCTTACCTCCCTCCCTGAGTGTCCTCTGTGGTTTGGCCATACATAAATAATATAAAGGTAATGATCTCTATTCTAAAGGCCCTGTCCTGCCCCCTCAACACCGATCCTCCCCACCACACCTCTGTCTGTCTGTCTGTCTGTCTGTCTGTCTGTCTGTCTGTCTGTCTGTCTGTCTGTCTGTCTGTCTGTCTGTCTGTCTGTCTGTCTGTCTGTCTGTCTGTCTGTCTGTCTGTCTGTCTGTCTGTCTGTCTGTCTGTCTGTCTGTCTGTCTGTCTGTCTGTCTGTCTCTCTCTCTCTCTCTCTCTCTGTTTCTTCTCCTCCAAGATCTCCCTCTCTCTGTTTCTTCTCCCCCAAGATCCCCCTCTCTCTGTTTCTTCTCCCCAAGATCTCCCTCTCTCTGTTTCTTCTCCTCCAAGATCTCCCTCTCTCTGTTTCTTCTCCCCCAAGATCTCCCTCTCTCTGTTTCTTCTCCTCCAAGATCTCTCTCTCTCTCTCGGTTTCTTCTCCTCCAAGATCCCTCTCTCTGTTTCTTCTCCTCCAAGATCTCCCTCTCTCTGTTTCTTCTCCTCCAAGATCTCCCTCTCTCTGTTTCTTCTCCTCCAAGATCTCCCTCTCTCTGTTTCTTCTCCTCCAAGATCTCCCCCTCTCTGTTTCTTCTCCTCCAATATCTCACTCTCTCTGTTTCTTCTCCTCCAAGATCTCCCTCTCTCTGTTTCTTCTCCTCCAAGATCTCCCTCTCTCTGTTTCTTCTCCTCCAAGATCTCTCTCTCTCTGTTTCTTCTCCTCCAAGATCTCCCTCTCTCTCTGTTTCTTCTACTCTATCTTGTGAAATTTTTTAACTTACATGTAAGAAACCTGTGACATTTCACATGTGGAATTGGAAGTTCATATGTGAAAAACATTCACATGTGATTGTTTTTCACAACATGTGAACCTAAAAATGAGATCTTTTCACGAGACACATGATCCATTTTTTTGCCGTGTGAAACTGCATAAACATGTAAAGACATGCAAAGAAGGTGTTTACATGGGAACTCTGAATGTAATACATGTGAAAATATGATTTTACAGGAAATGTTTGCACAACATTTAAAAACAGCTATTTCACATGTAAAAATACGATTTCACATGTGTTTATTTGTAAGGGCACACACACACCCACCCAAACAAAAAAACCATGAACAAATCGTGACATTTTGACAAGTCAGACACGTGGTTTTTGGACACGTGAAGCTTCACATGTACATTTTCTCTCCTTTTCCCCCTTTCTTACATATATATTTTCACCATTTCCAGCTACATGTGGTCTCCCATCAGAGACAGACCCTGATTATTTTCTACCACTTCCAGCTACATGTGGTCTCCCATCCAGAGACCGACCCTGATTATTTTCACCACTTCCAGCTACATGTGGTCTCCCATCCAGAGACCGACCCTGATTATTTTCACCACTTCCAGCTACATGTGGTCTCCCATCCAGAGACAGACCCTAATTATTTTCTACCACTTCCAGCTACATGTGGTCTCCCATCCAGAGACCGACCCTGATTATTTTCACCACTTCCAGCTACATGTGGTCTCCCATCCAGAGACAGACCCTGATTATTTTCACCACTTCCAGCTACATGTGGTCTCCCAACCAGAGACAGACCCTGATTATTTTCACCACTTCCAGCTACATGTGGTCTCCCATCCAGAGACAGACCCTGATTATTTTCACCACTTCCAGCTACATGTGGTCTCCCATCCAGAGACAGACCCTGATTATTTTCTACCACTTCCAGCTACATGTGGTCTCCCATCCAGAGACAGACCCTGATTATTTTCTACCACTTCCAGCTACATGTGGTCTCTCAACCAGAGACAGACCCTGATTATTTTCACCACTTCCAGCTACATGTGGTCTCCCATCCAGAGACAGACCCTGATTATTTTCTACCACTTCCAGCTACATGTGGTCTCCCATCCAGAGACAGACCCTGATTATTTTCTACCACTTCCAGCTACATGTGGTCTCCCATCCAGAGACCGACCCTGATTATTTTCACCACTTCCAGCTACATGTGGTCTCCCATCCAGAGACCGACCCTGATTATTTTCACCACTTCCAGCTACATGTGGTCTCCCATCCAGAGACAGACCCTGATTATTTTCACCACTTCCAGCTACATGTGGTCTCCCATCCAGAGACCGACCCTGATTATTTTCATCACTTCCAGCTACATGTGGTCTCCCATCCAGAGGCCGACCCTGATTATTTTCACCACTTCCAGCTACATGTGGTCTCCCATCAGAGACAGACCCTGATTATTTTCACCACTTCCAGCTACATGTGGTCTCCCATCCAGAGACCGACCCTGATTATTTTCACCACTTCCAGCTACATGTGGTCTCCCATCAGAGACAGTCCCTGATTATTTTCACCACTTCCAGCTACATGTGGTCTCCCATCCAGAGACCGACCCTGATTATTTTCACCACTTCCAGCTACATGTGGTCTCCCATCCAGAGACAGACCCTGATTATTTTCTACCACTTCCAGCTACATGTGGTCTCCCATCCAGAGATAGACCCTGATTATTTTCTACCACTTCCAGCTATATGTGGTCTCCCATCCAGAGACCGACCCTGATTATTTTCACCACTTCCAGCTACATGTGGTCTCCCATCCAGAGACCGACCCTGATTATTTTCACCACAACCAGCTACATGTGGTCTCCCGTCCAGAGACAGACCCTGATTATTTTCTACCACTTCCAGCTACATGTGGTCTCCCATCCAGAGACCGACCCTGATTATTTTCTACCACTTCCAGCTACATGTGGTCTCCCATCCAGAGACAGACCCTGATTATTTTCTACCACTTCCAGCTACATGTGGTCTCCCATCCAGAGACAGACCCTGATTATTTTCACCACTTCCAGCTACATGTGGTCTCCCATCCAGAGACAGACCCTGATTATTTTCTACCACTTCCAGCTACATGTGGTCTCCCATCCAGAGACAGACCCTGATTATTTTCTACCACTTCCAGCTACATGTGGTCTCCCATCCAGAGACAGACCCTGATTATTTTCTACCACTTCCAGCTACATGTGGTCTCCCATCCAGAGACAGACCCTGATTATTTTCTACCACTTCCAGCTACATGTGGTCTCCCATCCAGAGACCGACCCTGATTATTTTCACCACTTCCAGCTACATGTGGTCTCCCATCCAGAGACAGACCCTGATTATTTTCTACCACTTCCAGCTACATGTGGTCTCCCATCCAGAGACAGACCCTGATTATTTTCTACCACTTCCAGCTACATGTGGTCTCCCATCCAGAGACAGACCCTGATTATTTTCTACCACTTCCAGCTACATGTGGTCTCCCATCCAGAGACAGACCCTGATTATTTTCTACCACTTCCAGCTACATGTGGTCTCCCATCCAGAGACAGACCCTGATTATTTTCACCACTTCCAGCTACATGTGGTCTCCCATCCAGAGACCGACCCTGATTATTTTCACCACTTCCAGCTACATGTGGTCTCCCATCCAGAGACAGACCCTGATTATTTTCACCACTTCCAGCTACATGTGGTCTCCCATCCAGAGACAGACCCTGATTATTTTCACCACTTCCAGCTACATGTGGTCTCCCATCCAGAGACAGACCCTGATTATTTTCTACCACTTCCAGCTACATGTGGTCTCCCATCCAGAGACAGACCCTGATTATTTTCACCACTTCCAGCTACATGTGGTCTCCCATCCAGAGACAGACCCTGATTATTTTCTACCACTTCCAGCTACATGTGGTCTCCCATCCAGAGACAGACCCTGATTATTTTCACCACTTCCAGCTACATGTGGTCTCCCATCCAGAGACAGACCCTGATTATTTTCACCACTTCCAGCTACATGTGGTCTCCCATCCAGAGACAGACCCTGATTATTTTCTACCACTTCCAGCTACATGTGGTCTCCCATCCAGAGACAGACCCTGATTATTTTCACCACTTCCAGCTACATGTGGTCTCCCATCCAGAGACAGACCCTGATTATTTTCTACCACTTCCAGCTACATGTGGTCTCCCATCCAGAGACAGACCCTGATTATTTTCACCACTTCCAGCTACATGTGGTCTCCCATCCAGAGACAGACCCTGATTATTTTCTACCACTTCCAGCTACATGTGGTCTCCCATCCAGAGACAGACCCTGATTATTTTCACCACTTCCAGCTACATGTGGTCTCCCATCCAGAGACAGACCCTGATTATTTTCACCACTTCCAGCTACATGTGGTCTCCCATCCAGAGACCGACCCTGATTATTTTCACCACTTCCAGCTACATGTGGTCTCCCATCCAGAGACAGACCCTGATTATTTTCACCACTTCCAGCTACATGTGGTCTCCCATCCAGAGACAGACCCTGATTATTTTCACCACTTCCAGCTACATGTGGTCTCCCATCCAGAGACAGACCCTGATTATTTTCACCACTTCCAGCTACATGTGGTCTCCCATCCAGAGACAGACCCTGATTATTTTCTACCACTTCCAGCTACATGTGGTCTCCCATCCAGAGACAGACCCTGATTATTTTCTACCACTTCCAGCTACATGTGGTCTCCCATCCAGAGACAGACCCTGATTATTTTCTACCACTTCCAGCTACATGTGGTCTCCCATCCAGAGACAGACCCTGATTATATTCTACCACTTCCAGCTACATGTGGTCTCCCATCCAGAGACAGACCCTGATTATTTTCACCACTTCCAGCTACATGTGGTCTCCCATCCAGAGACCGACCCTGATTATTTTCACCACTTCCAGCTACATGTGGTCTCCCATCCAGAGACAGACCCTGATTATTTTCACCACTTCCAGCTACATGTGGTCTCCCATCCAGAGACCGACCCTGATTATTTTCACCACTTCCAGCTACATGTGGTCTCCCATCCAGAGACCGACCCTGATTATTTTCACCACTTCCAGCTACATGTGGTCTCCCATCAGAGACAGACCCTGATTATTTTCACCACTTCCAGCTACATGTGGTCTCCCATCCAGAGACCGACCCTGATTATTTTCACCACTTCCAGCTACATGTGGTCTCCCATCCAGAGACAGACCCTGATTATTTTCTACCACTTCCAGCTACATGTGGTCTCCCATCCAGAGACAGACCCTGATTATTTTCTACCACTTCCAGCTACATGTGGTCTCCCATCCAGAGACCGACCCTGATTATTTTCTACCACTTCCAGCTACATGTGGTCTCCCATCCAGAGACAGACCCTGATTATTTTCACCACTTCCAGCTACATGTGGTCTCCCATCCAGAGACCAACCCTGATTATTTTCACCACAACCAGCTACATGTGGTCTCCCATCTAGAGACAGACCCTGATTATTTTCTACCACTTCCAGCTACATGTGGTCTCCCACCCAGAGACAGACCCTGATTATTTTCTACCACTTCCAGCTACATGTGGTCTCCCATCCAGAGACAGACCCTGATTATTTTCTACCACTTCCAGCTACATGTGGTCTCCCATCCAGAGACAGACCCTGATTATTTTCTACCACTTCCAGCTACATGTGGTCTCCCATCCAGAGACAGACCCTGATTATTTTCTACCACTTCCAGCTACATGTGGTCTCCCATCCAGAGACAGACCCTGATTATTTTCTACCACTTCCAGCTACATGTGGTCTCCCATCCAGAGACAGACCCTGATTATTTTCTACCACTTCCAGCTACATGTGGTCTCCCATCCAGAGACAGACCCTGATTATTTTCTACCACTTCCAGCTACATGTGGTCTCCCATCCAGAGACAGACCCTGATTATTTTCTACCACTTCCAGCTACATGTGGTCTCCCATCCAGAGACCGACCCTGATTATTTTCACCACTTCCAGCTACATGTGGTCTCCCATCCAGAGACAGACCCTGATTATTTTCTACCACTTCCAGCTACATGTGGTCTCCCATCCAGAGATAGACCCTGATTATTTTCTACCACTTCCAGCTACATGTGGTCTCCCATCCAGAGACAGACCCTGATTATTTTCACCACTTCCAGCTATATGTGGTCTACCATCCAGAGACAGACCCTGATTATTTTCTACCACTTCCAGCTACATGTGGTCTCCCATCCAGAGACAGACCCTGATTATTTTCACCACTTCCAGCTACATGTGGTCTCCCATCCAGAGACAGACCCTGATTATTTTCTACCACTTCCAGCTACATGTGGTCTCCCATCCAGAGACAGACCCTGATTATTTTCTACCACTTCCAGCTACATGTGGTCTCCCATCCAGAGACCGACCCTGATTATTTTCACCACTTCCAGCTACATGTGGTCTCCCATCCAGAGACCGACCCTGATTATTTTCACCACTTCCAGCTACATGTGGTCTCCCATCCAGAGACAGACCCTGATTATTTTCACCACTTCCAGCTACATGTGGTCTCCCATCCAGAGACCGACCCTGATTATTTTCACCACTTCCAGCTACATGTGGTCTCCCATCCAGAGACCAACCCTGATTATTTTCACCACTTCCAGCTACATGTGGTCTCCCATCAGAGACCGACCCTGATTATTTTCACCACTTCCAGCTACATGTGGTCTCCCATCCAGAGACCGACCCTGATTATTTTCTACCACTTCCAGCTACATGTGGTCTCCCATCCAGAGACAGACCCTGATTATTTTCTACCACTTCCAGCTACATGTGGTCTCCCATCCAGAGACAGACCCTGATTATTTTCTACCACTTCCAGCTACATGTGGTCTCCCATCCAGAGACAGACCCTGATTATTTTCTACCACTACCAGCTACATGTGGTCTCCCATCCAGAGATAGACCCTGATTATTTTCTACCACTTCCAGCTACATGTGGTCTCCCATCCAGAGACCGACCCTGATTATTTTCTACCACTTCCAGCTACATGTGGTCTCCCATCCAGAGACAGACCCTGATTATTTTCTACCACTACCAGCTACATGTGGTCTCCCATCCAGAGACCGACCCTGATTATTTTCTACCACTTCCAGCTACATGTGGTCTCCCATCCAGAGACAGACCCTGATTATTTTCTACCACTTCCAGCTACATGTGGTCTCCCATCCAGAGACCGACCCTGATTATTTTCTACCACTTCCAGCTACATGTGGTCTCCCATCCAGAGACAGACCCTGATTATTTTCTACCACTTCCAGCTACATGTGGTCTCCCATCCAGAGACAGACCCTGATTATTTTCTACCACTTCCAGCTACATGTGGTCTCCCATCCAGAGACAGACCCTGATTATTTTCTACCACTTCCAGCTACATGTGGTCTCCCATCCAGAGACAGACCCTGATTATTTTCTACCACTTCCAGCTACATGTGGTCTCCCATCCAGAGACAGACCCTGATTATTTTCTACCACTTCCAGCTACATGTGGTCTCCCATCCAGAGACAGACCCTGATTATTTTCTACCACTTCCAGCTACATGTGGTCTCCCATCCAGAGACAGACCCTGATTATTTTCTACCACTTCCAGCTACATGTGGTCTCCCATCCAGAGACCGACCCTGATTATTTTCTACCACTTCCAGCTACATGTGGTCTCCCATCCAGAGACAGACCCTGATTATTTTCTACCACTTCCAGCTACATGTGGTCTCCCATCCAGAGACAGACCCTGATTATTTTCTACCACTTCCAGCTACATGTGGTCTCCCATCCAGAGACAGACCCTGATTATTTTCTACCACTTCCAGCTACATGTGGTCTCCCATCCAGAGACAGACCCTGATTATTTTCTACCACTTCCAGCTACATGTGGTCTCCCATCCAGAGACAGACCCTGATTATTTTCTACCACTTCCAGCTACATGTGGTCTCCCATCCAGAGACCGACCCTGATTATTTTCACCACAACCAGCTACATGTGGTCTCCCGTCCAGAGACAGACCCTGATTATTTTCACCACAACCAGCTACATGTGGTCTCCCGTCCAGAGACAGACCCTGATTATTTTCACCACAACCAGCTACATGTGGTCTCCCATCCAGAGACAGACCCTGATTATTTTCTACCACTTCCAGCTACATGTGGTCTCCCATCCAGAGACAGACCCTGATTATTTTCTACCACTTCCAGCTACATGTGGTCTCCCATCCAGAGACAGACCCTGATTATTTTCTACCACTTCCAGCTACATGTGGTCTCCCATCCAGAGACAGACCCTGATTATTTTCACCACTTCCAGCTACATGTGGTCTCCCATCCAGAGACAGACCCTGATTATTTTCACCACTTCCAGCTACATGTGGTCTCCCATCCAGAGACAGACCCTGATTATTTTCTACCACTTCCAGCTACATGTGGTCTCCCATCCAGAGACCGACCCTGATTATTTTCACCACTTCCAGCTACATGTGGTCTCCCATCCAGAGACAGACCCTGATTATTTTCACCACTTCCAGCTACATGTGGTCTCCCATCCAGAGACAGACCCTGATTATTTTCACCACTTCCAGCTACATGTGGTCTCCCATCCAGAGACCGACCCTGATTATTTTCACCACTTCCAGCTACATGTGGTCTCCCATCCAGAGACCGACCCTGATTATTTTCACCACTTCCAGCTACATGTGGTCTCCCATCCAGAGACAGACCCTGATTATTTTCACCACTTCCAGCTACATGTGGTCTCCCATCCAGAGACCGACCCTGATTATTTTCACCACTTCCAGCTACATGTGGTCTCCCATCCAGAGACCGACCCTGATTATTTTCACCACTTCCAGCTACATGTGGTCTCCCATCCAGAGACAGACCCTGATTATTTTCACCACTTCCAGCTACATGTGGTCTCCCATCCAGAGACAGACCCTGATTTATTTCTACCACTTCCAGCTACATGTGGTCTCCCATCCAGAGACAGACCCTGATTATTTTCTACCACTTGTGGTCTCCCATCCAGGGACCGACTCTGATTAGCTTCAAACCAGCAGTGGGATGCAGGGTGGTAAGCTGCTGGAAGGAATGTGCCAAAACTCTTCTGGAAAGAAGGGAGTGAAAATAAAGGCCAAGGTAACATAACAAAACTGAAGATGTGGAAAGAGGGAGGTGTTTTATTTCATTGTGTTATCATAACAAAACTGAAGATGGGGAAAGAGGGAGGTGTTTTATTTCATTGTGTTATCATAACAAAACTGAAGATGGGGAAAGAGGGAGGTGTTTTATTTCATTGTGTTATCATAACAAAACTGAAGATGGGGAAAGAGGGTGGTGTTTCATTTCATTGCGTTATCATAACAAATGTTTTGGGGGGGACTCCATTTAAAATGTATTTGCTCTCGCATTGTTATTTATTTTATTTGCACTATTTTGTTTTGCTATCAATACTTTTGGGTTTATGTTTTGCTTTCAATATAATTATTATTGTTTGCTATACTAGGAATGTTGTCCTTGACTTCAGAAGTGTTGATACATATTAATGAAACAAATGTAACTCACTCACTACAGGATGGCACCATATACAGTAATAACACGATTAGATTGTTAAAGGTGTTTAAAGCGGCAACCCTTAATTGAAACATGAACAAAGTCTACTCCGACGCCATTGTTTCGTTAAAAGCTGAGGGATGGAGAAATGGAGCCATTCTCAAATCCATGGACCGCTAAGGATGCATTGACCGTCCATGAAATAAAGATTCTAGTTTTAACCATGTTTTTAGGTTATACTTTGTTTGTTTAGATTGACTTTGTTTACAAACATTGTAGTAAATGTTGAGTTTTCTTACATTGAAACTGGCAATTGGATTTTCACTTTCACATGTGAAATGATAAGTTCACAGTAAGAAAACTCCACGTGAAAATCAATCATGTGGAACATATAAAGTAAGTGAACCATGATTAGATCAGTATGAAGAAATATATGTACCTGAACAGAAGTAGAGGTAATCTTTTAATAATGATTGTAATGTATGCGTGCTGGTAAATCCAGAGTTTAAATCAAAATCAAATCATTTTTTATTTGTCACATTACTTAACTTACAAGCCCTTAACAAACAATGCAGTTTTAAGAAAATAAGATTGAAGCAAAAATATTTACCAAATAAACTAATGTAAAAAACAAAAGGGCAACAATAAAATAACAATAACAAGGCTTTATACAGATATACAGGGGGTACTGGTACCGAGTCAATGTGGAGGCTTTATACAGGGGGTACTGGTACCGAGTCAATGTGGAGGCTTTATACAGGGGGTACTGGTACTGAGTCAATGTGGAGGCTTTATACAGATATACATGGGGTACTGGTACAGAGTCAATGTGGAGGCTTTACAGAGGGGTACTGGTATCCAGAGACCGACCCTGATTTTTTTCCAGCTACATGTGGTTTCATCCGAGTCAATGTGGTCAATGTGGAGGCTTTATACAGGGGGTACTGGTCCAGAGTCAATGTGGAGGCTTTATACAGATATACAGGGGGTACTGGTACCGAGTCAATGTGGAGGCTTTATACAGATATACAGGGGGTACTGGTACCGAGTCAATGTGGAGGCTTTACAGAGGGGGTACTGGTACCGAGTCAATGTGGAGGCTTTATACAGGGGGTACTGGTACCGAGTCAATGTGGAGGCTTTATACAGGGGGTACTGGTACTGAGTGAATGTGGTGGCTTTATACAGGGGGTACTGGTACCAAGTCAATGTGGAGGCTTTATACAGGGGGTACTGGTACCGAGTCAATGTGGAGGCTTTAAACAGATATACAGGGGGTACTGGTACCGAGTCAATGTGGAGGCTATATACAGGTGGTACTGGTACCAGAGTCAATGTGGAGGCTATTAGAGGTGGTACTGGTACAGAGTCAATGTGGAGGCTTTATACAGATATACAGGGGGTACTGGTACATATTAAGGTAATGCACTCACTACAGGATGGCACCATATCTACAACAAAGTGGAGGCTTTAAACAGATATACAGGAGTACTGGCACCGAGTCAATGTGGAGGCTTTATACAGGGGGTACTGGTACCGAGTCAATGTGGAGGCTTTATACAGATATACAGGGGGTACTGGTACCGAGTCAATGTGGAGGCTTTATACAGATATACAGGGGGTACCGGTACCGAGTCAATGTGGAGGCTTTATACAGGGGGTACTGGTACTGAGTCAATGTGGAGGCTTTATACAGATATACAGGAGTACTGGTACCGAGTCAATGTGGAGGCTTTCTACAGGGGGTACTGGTACCGAGTCAATGTGGAGGCTTTATACAGACATACAGGGGGTACTGGTACAGAGTCAAAGTGGAGGCTTTATACAGGTGGTACTGGTACAGAGTCAATGTGGAGGCTTTATACAGATATACAGGGGATACTGGTACCGAGTCAAAGTGGAGGCTTTATACAGATATACAGGGGGTACTGGTACTGAGTCAATGTGGATGCTTTATACAGATATACAGGGGGTACTGGTACCGAGTCAATGTGGAGGCTTTATACAGGGGGTACTGGTACCGAGTCAATGTGGAGGCTTTATACAGGGGGTACTGGTACCGAGTCAATGTGGAGGCTTTATACAGGGGGTACTGGTACCGAGTCAATGTGGAGGCTTTATACAGATATACAGGGGTACTGGTACCAAGTCAATGTGGAGGCTTTATACAGATATACAGGGGGTACTGGTACTGAGTCAATGTGGAGGCTTTTTACAGGGGGTACTGGTACTGAGTCAATGTGGAGGCTTTATACAGATATACAGGAGTACTGGTACCGAGTCAATGTGGAGGCTTTATACAGGGGGTACTGGTACAGAGTCAATGTGGAGGCTTTATACAGATATACAGGGGGTACTGGTACCGAGTCAAAGTGGAGGCTTTATACAGAGGGTACTGGTACAGAGTCAATGTGGAGGCTATATACAGATATACAGGGGGTACTGGTACCGAGTCAATGTGGAGGCTTTAAACAGATATACAGGGGGTACTGGTACCGAGTCAATGTGGAGGCTATATACAGGTGGTACTGGTACCGAGTCAATGTGGAGGCTATATAGAGGTGGTACTGGTACAGAGTCAATGTGGAGGCTTTATACAGATATACAGGGGGTACTGGTACCGAGACAAAGTGGAGGCTTTAAACAGATATACAGGAGTACTGGTACCGAGTCAATGTGGAGGCTTTATACAGGGGGTACTGGTACCGAGTCAATGTGGAGGCTTTATACAGATATACAGGGGGTACTGGTACCGAGTCAATGTGGAGGCTTTATACAGATATACAGGGGGTACCGGTACCGAGTCAATGTGGAGGCTTTATACAGGGGGTACTGGTACTGAGTCAATGTGGAGGCTTTATACAGATATACAGGAGTACTGGTACCGAGTCAATGTGGAGGCTTTCTACAGGGGGTACTGGTACCGAGTCAATGTGGAGGCTTTATACAGACATACAGGGGGTACTGGTACAGAGTCAAAGTGGAGGCTTTATACAGGTGGTACTGGTACAGAGTCAATGTGGAGGCTTTATACAGATATACAGGGGATACTGGTACCGAGTCAAAGTGGAGGCTTTATACAGATATACAGGGGGTACTGGTACTGAGTCAATGTGGATGCTTTATACAGATATACAGGGGGTACTGGTACCGAGTCAATGTGGAGGCTTTATACAGGGGGTACTGGTACCGAGTCAATGTGGAGGCTTTATACAGGGGTACTGGTACCGAGTCAATGTGGAGGCTTTATACAGGGGTACTGGTACCGAGTCAATGTGGAGGCTTTATACAGATATACAGGGGTACTGGTACCAAGTCAATGTGGAGGCTTTATACAGATATACAGGGGGTACTGGTACTGAGTCAATGTGGAGGCTTCATACAGATATACAGGGGTACTGGTACCGAGTCAATGTGGAGGATTTATACAGGGGGTACTGGTACCAAGTCAATGTGGAGGCTATATACAGGTGGTACTGGTACAGAGTCAATGTGGAGGCTTTATACAGACATACAGGGGGTACTGGTACCAAGTCAAAGTGGAGGCTTTATACAGATATACAGGGCGTACTGGTACTGAGTCAATGTGGATGCTTTATACAGATATACAGGGGGTACTGGTACTGAGTCAATCTGGAGTCTTTATACAGATATACAGTGGTACTGGTACCGAGTCAATGTGGAGGCTTTATACAGGGGGTACTGGTACCGAGTCAATGTGGAGGCTATATACAGGTGGTACTGGTACCGAGTCAATGTGGAGGCTATATACAGGTGGTACAGGTACCGAGTAAATGTGGAGGCTTTATACAGCGGGTACTGGTACCGAGTCAATGTGGAGGCTTTATACAGGGGGTACTGGTACTGAGTCAATGTGGAGGCTTTATACAGATATAGAGGGGGTACTGGTACCGAGTCAATGTGGAGGCTTTATACAGGGGGTACTGGTGCCGAGTCAATGTGGAGGCTATATACAGATATACAGGGGGTACTGGTACAGAGTCAATGTGGAGGCTATATACAGGGGGTACTGGTACTGAGTCAATGTGGAGGCTTTATACAGGGGGTACTGGTACTGAGTCAATGTGGAGGCTTTATACAGATATACAGGGGGTACTGGTGCCGAGTCAATGTGGAGGCTATATACAGGGGGTACTGGTACTGAGTCAATGTGGAGGCTTTATACAGGGGTACAGGTACCGAGTCAATGTGGAGGCTATATACAGGGGGTACAGGTACCGAGTCAATGTGGAGGCTTTATACAGGGGTACTGGTACCGAGTCAATGTGGAGGCTTTATACAGGGGGTACTGGTACTGAGTCAATGTGGAGGCTTTATACAGATATAGAGGGGGTACTGGTACCGAGTCAATGTGGAGGCTTTATACAGGGGGTACTGGTACCGAGTCAATGTGGTGGCTTTATACAGATATACAGGGGGTACTGGTACCGAGTCAATGTGGAGGCTTTATACAGATATACAGGGGGTACTGGAACCGAGTCAATGTGGAGGCTTTACAGAGGGGGTACTGGTACCGAGTCAATGTGGAGGCTTTATACAGGGGGTACTGGTACCGAGTCAATGTGGAGGCTTTATACAGATATACATGGGGTACTGGTAAGAGTCAATGTGGAGGCTATATACAGATATACAGGGGGTACTGGTACAGAGTCAATGTGGAGGCTATATAACAGGGGGTACTGGTACCGAGTCAATGTGGAGGCTATATACAGATATACAGGGGTACTGGTACAGAGTCAATGTGGAGGCTTTATACAGGGGGTACTGGTACCGAGTCAATGTGGAGGCTATATACAGATATACAGGGGGTACTGGTACAGAGTCAATGTGGAGGCTTTATACAGGGGGTACTGGTACCGAGTCAATGTGGAGGCTATATACAGATATACAGGGGGTACTGGTACTGAGTCAATGTGGAGGCTTTTTACAGGGGGTACTGGTACTGAGTCAATGTGGAGGCTTTATACAGATATACAGGAGTACTGGTACCGAGTCAATGTGGAGGCTTTATACAGGGGGTACTGGTACAGAGTCAATGTGGAGGCTTTATACAGATATACAGGGGGTACTGGTACCGAGTCAAAGTGGAGGCTTTATACAGAGGGTACTGGTACAGAGTCAATGTGGAGGCTATATACAGATATACAGGGGGTACTGGTACCGAGTCAATGTGGAGGCTTTAAACAGATATACAGGGGGTACTGGTACTGAGTCAATGTGGAGGCTATATACAGGTGGTACTGGTACCGAGTCAATGTGGAGGCTATATAGAGGTGGTACTGGTACAGAGTCAATGTGGAGGCTTTATACAGATATACAGGGGGTACTGGTACCGAGACAAAGTGGAGGCTTTAAACAGATATACAGGGAGTACTGGTACCGAGTCAATGTGGAGGCTTTATACAGGGGTACTGGTACCGAGTCAATGTGGAGGCTTTATACAGATATACAGGGGTACTGGTACCGAGTCAATGTGGAGGCTTTATACAGATATACAGGGGTACCTGGTACCGAGTCAATGTGGAGGCTTTATACAGGGGTACTGGTACTGAGTCAATGTGGAGGCTTTATACAGATATACAGGAGTACTGGTACCGAGTCAATGTGGAGGCTTTCTACAGGGGGTACTGGTACCGAGTCAATGTGGAGGCTTTATACAGACATACAGGGGGTACTGGTACAGAGTCAATGTGGAGGCTTTATACAGGGGGTACTGGTGCCGAGTCAATGTGGAGGCTATATACAGATATACAGGGGGTACTGGTACAGAGTCAATGTGGAGGCTATATACAGGGGGTACTGGTACTGAGTCAATGTGGAGGCTTTATACAGGGGGTACTGGTACTGAGTCAATGTGGAGGCTTTATACAGATATACAGGGGGTACTGGTGCCGAGTCAATGTGGAGGCTATATACAGGGGGTACTGGTACTGAGTCAATGTGGAGGCTTTATACAGGGGTACAGGTACCGAGTCAATGTGGAGGCTATATACAGGGGGTACAGGTACCGAGTCAATGTGGAGGCTTTATACAGGGGGTACTGGTACCGAGTCAATGTGGAGGCTTTATACAGGGGGTACTGGTACCGAGTCAATGTGGAGGCTTTATACAGATATAGAGGGGGTACTGGTACCGAGTCAATGTGGAGGCTTTATACAGATATACAGGGGGTACTGGAACCGAGTCAATGTGGAGGCTTTACAGAGGGGGTACTGGTACCGAGTCAATGTGGAGGCTTTATACAGGGGGTACTGGTACCGAGTCAATGTGGAGGCTTTATACAGATATACATGGGGTACTGGTAAAGAGTCAATGTGGAGGCTATATACAGATATACAGGGGGTACTGGTACAGAGTCAATGTGGAGGCTATATAAAGCGGGTACTGGTACCGAGTCAATGTGGAGGCTATATACAGATATACAGGGGGTACTGGTACAGAGTCAATGTGGAGGCTTTATACAGGGGTACTGGTACCGAGTCAACGTGGAGGCTATATACAGATATACAGGGGTACTGGTACAGAGTCAATGTGGAGGCTTTATACAGGGGTACTGGTACCGAGTCAATGTGGAGGCTATATACAGATATACAGGGGGTACTGGTACTGAGTCAATGTGGAGGCTTTTTACAGGGGGTACTGGTACTGAGTCAATGTGGAGGCTTTATACAGATATACAGGAGTACTGGTACCGAGTCAATGTGGAGGCTTTATACAGGGGGTACTGGTACAGAGTCAATGTGGAGGCTTTATACAGATATACAGGGGGTACTGGTACCGAGTCAAAGTGGAGGCTTTATACAGAGGGTACTGGTACAGAGTCAATGTGGAGGCTATATACAGATATACAGGGGGTACTGGTACCGAGTCAATGTGGAGGCTTTAAACAGATATACAGGGGGTACTGGTACTGAGTCAATGTGGAGGCTATATACAGGTGGTACTGGTACCGAGTCAATGTGGAGGCTATATAGAGGTGGTACTGGTACAGAGTCAATGTGGAGGCTTTATACAGATATACAGGGGGTACTGGTACCGAGACAAAGTGGAGGCTTTAAACAGATATACAGGGAGTACTGGTACCGAGTCAATGTGGAGGCTTTATACAGGGGGTACTGGTACCGAGTCAATGTGGAGGCTTTATACAGATATACAGGGGGTACTGGTACCGAGTCAATGTGGAGGCTTTATACAGATATACAGGGGGTACTGGTACCGAGTCAATGTGGAGGCTTTATACAGGGGCTACTGGTACTGAGTCAATGTGGAGGCTTTATACAGATATACAGGAGTACTGGTACCGAGTCAATGTGGAGGCTTTATACAGGGGGTACTGGTACCGAGTCAATGTGGAGGCTTTATACAGACATACAGGGGGTACTGGTACAGAGTCAAAGTGGAGGCTTTATACAGGTGGTACTGGTACAGAGTCAATGTGGAGGCTTTATACAGGGGGTACTGGTACCGAGTCAATGTGGAGGCTTTATACAGGGGGTACTGGTACCGAGTCAATGTGGAGGCTTTATACAGGGGGTACTGGTACCGAGTCAATGTGGAGGCTTTATACAGATATACAGGGGTACTGGTACCAAGTCAATGTGGAGGCTTTATACAGATATACAGGAGTACTGGTACCGAGTCAATGTGGAGGCTTTATACAGGGGGTACTGGTACAGAGTCAATGTGGAGGCTTTATACAGATATACAGGGGGTACTGGTACCGAGTCAAAGTGGAGGCTTTATACAGAGGGTACTGGTACAGAGTCAATGTGGAGGCTATATACAGATATACAGGGGGTACTGGTACCGAGTCAATGTGGAGGCTTTAAACAGATATACAGGGGTACTGGTACTGAGTCAATGTGGAGGCTATATACAGGTGGTACTGGTACCGAGTCAATGTGGAGGCTATATAGAGGTGGTACTGGTACAGAGTCAATGTGGAGGCTTTATACAGATATACAGGGGGTACTGGTACCGAGACAAAGTGGAGGCTTTAAACAGATATACAGGGAGTACTGGTACCGAGTCAATGTGGAGGCTTTATACAGGGGGTACTGGTACCGAGTCAATGTGGAGGCTTTATACAGATATACAGGGGGTACTGGTACCGAGTCAATGTGGAGGCTTTATACAGATATACAGGGGTACTGGTACCGAGTCAATGTGGAGGCTTTATACAGGGGTACTGGTACCGAGTCAATGTGGAGGCTTTATACAGACATACAGGGGTACTGGTACAGAGTCAAAGTGGAGGCTTTATACAGGTGGTACTGGTACAGAGTCAATGTGGAGGCTTTATACAGGGGGTACTGGTACCGAGTCAATGTGGAGGCTTTATACAGGGGGTACTGGTACCGAGTCAATGTGGAGGCTTTATACAGGGGTACTGGTACCGAGTCAATGTGGAGGCTTTATACAGATATACAGGGGTACTGGTACCAAGTCAATGTGGAGGCTTTATACAGATATACAGGGGGTACTGGTACTGAGTCAATGTGGAGGCTTTATACAGATATACAGGGGTACTGGTACCGAGTCAATGTGGAGGCTTTATACAGGGGGTACTGGTACCAAGTCAATGTGGAGGCTATATACAGGTGGTACTGGTACAGAGTCAATGTGGAGGCTTTATACAGACATACAGGGGGTACTGGTACCGAGTCAAAGTGGAGGCTTTATACAGATATACAGGGGGTACTGGTACTGAGTCAATGTGGATGCTTTATACAGATATACAGGGGGTCCTGGTACCGAGTCAATGTGGAGGCTTTATACAGGGGGTACTGGTACCGAGTCAATGTGGAGGCTTTATACAGGGGGTACTGGTACCGAGTCAATGTGGAGGCTTTATACAGGGGGTACTGGTACCGAGTCAATGTGGAGGCTTTATACAGATATACAGGGGTACTGGTACCAAGTCAATGTGGAGGCTTTATACAGATATACAGGGGGTACTGGTACTGAGTCAATGTGGAGGCTTCATACAGATATACAGGGGTACTGGTACCGAGTCAATGTGGAGGATTTATACAGGGGGTACTGGTACCAAGTCAATGTGGAGGCTATATACAGGTGGTACTGGTACAGAGTCAATGTGGAGGCTTTATACAGATATACAGGGGGTACTGGTACCAAGTCAAAGTGGAGGCTTTATACAGATATACAGGGCGTACTGGTACTGAGTCAATGTGGATGCTTTATACAGATATACAGGGGGTACTGGTACTGAGTCAATCTGGAGTCTTTATACAGATATACAGTGGTACTGGTACCGAGTCAATGTGGAGGCTTTATACAGGGGGTACTGGTACCGAGTCAATGTGGAGGCTATATACAGGTGGTACTGGTACCGAGTCAATGTGGAGGCTTTATACAGGGGGTACTGGTACTGAGTCAATGTGGAGGCTTTATACAGATATAGAGGGGGTACTGGTACCGAGTCAATGTGGAGGCTTTATACAGGGGGTACTGGTGCCGAGTCAATGTGGAGGCTATATACAGATATACAGGGGGTACTGGTACAGAGTCAATGTGGAGGCTATATACAGGGGAACTGGTACTGAGTCAATGTGGAGGCTTTATACAGGGGGTACTGGTACTGAGTCAATGTGGAGGCTTTATACAGATATACAGGGGGTACTGGTGCCGAGTCAATGTGGAGGCTATATACAGGGGGTACTGGTACTGAGTCAATGTGGAGGCTTTATACAGGGGTACAGGTACCGAGTCAATGTGGAGGCTATATACAGGGGGTACAGGTACCGAGTCAATGTGGAGGCTTTATACAGGGGGTACTGGTACCGAGTCAATGTGGAGGCTTTATACAGGGGGTACTGGTACTGAGTCAATGTGGAGGCTTTATACAGATATAGGGGGTACTGGTACCGAGTCAATGTGGAGGCTTTATACAGGGGTACTGGTACCGAGTCAATGTGGTGGCTTTATACAGATATACAGGGGGTACTGGTACCGAGTCAATGTGGAGGCTTTATACAGATATACAGGGGGTACTGGTACCGAGTCAATGTGGAGGCTTTACAGAGGGGGTACTGGTACCGAGTCAATGTGGAGGCTTTATACAGGGGGTACTGGTACCGAGTCAATGTGGAGGCTTTATACAGATATACATGGGGTACTGGTACAGAGTCAATGTGGAGGCTTTATACAGATATACAGGGGGTACTGGTACAGAGTCAATGTGGAGGCTATATAAAGCGGGTACTGGTACCGAGTCAATGTGGAGGCTATATACAGATATACAGGGGGTACTGGTACAGAGTCAATGTGGAGGCTAAATAAAGCGGGTACTGGTACCGAGTCAACGTGGAGGCTATATACAGATATACAGGGGGTACTGGTACAGAGTCAATGTGGAGGCTTTATACAGGGGGTACTGGTACCGAGTCAATGTGGAGGCTATATACAGATATACAGGGGGTACTGGTACTGAGTCAATGTGGAGGCTTTTTACAGGGGGTACTGGTACTGAGTCAATGTGGAGGCTTTATACAGATATACAGGAGTACTGGTACCGAGTCAATGTGGAGGCTTTATACAGGGGGTACTGGTACAGAGTCAATGTGGAGGCTTTATACAGATATACAGGGGGTACTGGTACCGAGTCAAAGTGGAGGCTTTATACAGAGGGTACTGGTACAGAGTCAATGTGGAGGCTATATACAGATATACAGGGGGTACTGGTACCGAGTCAATGTGGAGGCTTTAAACAGATATACAGGGGGTACTGGTACTGAGTCAATGTGGAGGCTATATACAGGTGGTACTGGTACCGAGTCAATGTGGAGGCTATATAGAGGTGGTACTGGTACAGAGTCAATGTGGAGGCTTTATACAGATATACAGGGGGTACTGGTACCGAGACAAAGTGGAGGCTTTAAACAGATATACAGGAGTACTGGTACCGAGTCAATGTGGAGGCTTTATACAGGGGGTACTGGTACCGAGTCAATGTGGAGGCTTTATACAGATATACAGGGGTACTGGTACCGAGTCAATGTGGAGGCTTTATACAGATATACAGGGGTACTGGTACCGAGTCAATGTGGAGGCTTTATACAGGGGGTACTGGTACTGAGTCAATGTGGAGGCTTTATACAGATATACAGGAGTACTGGTACCGAGTCAATGTGGAGGCTTTCTACAGGGGGTACTGGTACCGAGTCAATGTGGAGGCTTTATACAGACATACAGGGGGTACTGGTACAGAGTCAAAGTGGAGGCTTTATACAGGTGGTACTGGTACAGAGTCAATGTGGAGGCTTTATACAGGGGGTACTGGTACCGAGTCAATGTGGAGGCTTTATACAGGGGGTACTGGTACTGAGTCAATGTGGAGGCTTTATACAGGGGGTACTGGTACCGAGTCAATGTGGAGGCTTTATACAGATATACAGGGGTACTGGTACCAAGTCAATGTGGAGGCTTTATACAGATATACAGGGGGTACTGGTACTGAGTCAATGTGGAGGCTTTATACAGATATACAGGGGTACTGGTACCGAGTCAATGTGGAGGCTTTATACAGGGGGTACTGGTACCAAGTCAATGTGGAGGCTATATACAGGTGGTACTGGTACAGAGTCAATGTGGAGGCTTTATACAGACATACAGGGGGTACTGGTACCAAGTCAAAGTGGAGGCTTTATACAGATATACAGGGCGTACTGGTACTGAGTCAATGTGGATGCTTTATACAGATATACAGGGGGTACTGGTACTGAGTCAATCTGGAGTCTTTATACAGATATACAGTGGTACTGGTACCGAGTCAATGTGGAGGCTTTATACAGGGGGTACTGGTACCGAGTCAATGTGGAGGCTATATACAGGTGGTACTGGTACCGAGTCAATGTGGAGGCTATATACAGGTGGTACAGGTACCGAGTCAATGTGGAGGCTTTATACAGCGGGTACTGGTACCGAGTCAATGTGGAGGCTTTATACAGGGGGTACTGGTACTGAGTCAATGTGGAGGCTTTATACAGATATAGAGGGGGTACTGGTACCGAGTCAATGTGGAGGCTTTATACAGGGGGTACTGGTGCCGAGTCAATGTGGAGGCTATATACAGATATACAGGGGGTACTGGTACAGAGTCAATGTGGAGGCTATATACAGGGGGTACTGGTACTGAGTCAATGTGGAGGCTTTATACAGGGGGTACTGGTACTGAGTCAATGTGGAGGCTTTATACAGATATACAGGGGGTACTGGTGCCGAGTCAATGTGGAGGCTATATACAGGGGGTACTGGTACTGAGTCAATGTGGAGGCTTTATACAGGGGTACAGGTACCGAGTCAATGTGGAGGCTATATACAGGGGGTACAGGTACCGAGTCAATGTGGAGGCTTTATACAGGGGGTACTGGTACCGAGTCAATGTGGAGGCTTTATACAGGGGGTACTGGTACTGAGTCAATGTGGAGGCTTTATACAGATATAGAAGGGGTACTGGTACCGAGTCAATGTGGAGGCTTTATACAGGGGGTACTGGTACCGAGTCAATGTGGAGGCTTTATACAGATATACAGGGGGTACTGGTACCGAGTCAATGTGGAGGCTTTATACAGATATACAGGGGGTACTGGTACCGAGTCAATGTGGAGGCTTTACAGAGGGGGTACTGGTACCGAATCAATGTGGAGGCTTTATACAGGGGGTACTGGTACCGAGTCAATGTGGAGGCTTTATACAGATATACATGGGGTACTGGTACCGAGTCAATGTGGAGGCTTTATACAGATATACAGGGGGTACTGGCACCGAGTCAATGTGGAGGCTTTATACAGGGGGTACTGGTACCGAGTCAATGTGGAGGCTTTATACAGGGGGTACTGGTACTGAGTCAATGTGGAGGCTTTATACAGATATACATGGGGTACTGGTACAGAGTCAATGTGGAGGCTTTACAGAGGGGGTACTGGTACCGAGTCAATGTGGAGGCTTTATACAGGGGGTACTGGTACCGAGTCAATGTGGAGGCTTTATACAGATATACAGGGGGTACTGGTACCGAGTCAATGTGGAGGCTTTATACAGATATACAGGGGGTACTGGTACCGAGTCAATGTGGAGGCTTTACAGAGGGGGTACTGGTACCGAGTCAATGTGGAGGCTTTATACAGGGGGTACTGGTACCGAGTCAATGTGAAGGCTTTATACAGATATACATGGGGTACTGGTACAGAGTCAATGTGGAGGCTATATACAGATATACAGGGGGTACTGGTACAGAGTCAATGTGGAGGCTATATAAAGCGGGTACTGGTACCGAGTCAATGTGGAGGCTATATACAGATATACAGGGGGTACTGGTACAGAGTCAATGTGGAGGCTAAATAAAGCGGGTACTGGTACCGAGTCAACGTGGAGGCTATATACAGATATACAGGGGGTACTGGTACAGAGTCAATGTGGAGGCTATATACAGATATACAGGGGGTACTGGTACAGAGTCAATGTGGAGGCTTTATACAGGGGGTACTGGTACCGAGTCAATGTGGAGGCTATATACAGATATACAGGGGGTACTGGTACTGAGTCAATGTGGAGGCTTTATACAGGGGGTACAGGTACCGAGTCAATGTGGAGGCTATATACAGGGGGTACAGGTACCGAGTCAATGTGGAGGCTATATACAGATATACAGGGGCTACTGGTACAGAGTCAATGTGGAGGCTATATACAGATATACAGGGGGTACAGGTACCGAGTCAATGTGGAGGCTATATACAGGGGGTACAGGTACCGAGTCAATGTGGAGGCTATATACAGATATACAGGGGCTACTGGTACAGAGTCAATGTGGAGGCTATATACAGATATACAGGGGTACTGGTACTGAGTCAATGTGGAGGCTATATACAGGGGTACATGTCCCGAGTCAATGTGGAGGCTAAATACAGATATACAGGGGGTACTGGTCCCGAGTCAATGTGGAGGCTTTATACAGATATACAGGGGGTACTGGTACTGAGTCAATGTGGAGGCTTTATACAGGGGGTACAGTTACCGAGTCAATGTGGAGGCTTTATACAGGGGGTACAGGTACCGAGTCAATGTGGAGGCTATATACAGATATACAGGGGCTACTGGTACAGAGTCAATGTGGAGGCTATATACAGATATACAGGGGGTACAGGTACCGAGTCAATGTGGAGGCTATATACAGGGGGTACAGGTACCGAGTCAATGTGGAGGCTATATACAGATATACAGGGGCTACTGGTACAGAGTCAATGTGGAGGCTATATACAGATATACAGGGGGTACTGGTACTGAGTCAATGTGGAGGCTATATACAGGGGGTACAGGTCCCGAGTCAATGTGGACGCTAAATACAGATATACAGGGGGTACTGGTCCCGAGTCAATGTGGAGGCTTTATACAGATATACAGGGGGTACTGGTACTGAGTCAATGTGGAGGCTTTATACAGATATACAGGGGGTACTGGTACCGAGTCAATGTGGAGGCTTTATACAGGGGTACTGGTACCGAGTCAATGTGGAGGCTTTATACAGGGGGTACTGGTACCGAGTCAATGTGGAGGCTTTATACAGGGGGTACTGGTACCGAGTCAATGTGGATGCTTTATACAGATATACAGGGGGTACTGGTACCGAGTCAATGTGGAGGCTTTATACAGATATACAAGGGGTACTGGTACCGAGTCAATGTGGAGGCTTTACAGAGGGGATACTGGTACCGAGTCAATGTGGAGGCTTTATACAGGGGGTACTGGTACCGAGTCAATGTGGAGGCTTTATACAGATATACATGGGGTACTGGTACCGAGTCAATGTGGAGGCTTTGTACAGATATACAGGGGGTACTGGTACCGAGTCAATGTGGAGGCTTTATACAGGGGGTACTGGTACCGAGTCAATGTGGAGGCTTTATACAGGGGGTACTGGTACTGAGTCAATGTTGAGGCTTTATACAGATATACAGGGGGTACTGGTACAGAGTCAATGTGGAGGCTATATACAGATATACAGGGGGTACTGGTACAGAGTCAATGTGGAGGCTATATAAAGCGGGTACTGGTACCGAGTCAATCTGGAGGCTATATACAGATATACAGGGGGTACTGGTACAGAGTCAATGTGGAGGCTAAATAAAGCGGGTACTGGTACCGAGTCAACGTGGAGGCTATATGCAGATATACAGGGGTACTGGTACAGAGTCAATGTGGAGGCTATATACAGATATACAGGGGGTACTGGTACAGAGTCAATGTGGAGGCTTTATACAGGGGGTACTGGTACCGAGTCAATGTGGAGGCTATATACAGATATACAGGGGGTACTGGTACCGAGTCAATGTGGAGGCTTTATACAGATATACAGGGGGTACTGGTACCGAGTCAATGTGGAGGCTTTACAGAGGGGGTACTGGTACCGAGTCAATGTGGAGGCTTTATACAGGGGGTACTGGTACCGAGTCAATGTGGAGGCTTTATACAGATATACATGGGGTACTGGTACAGAGTCAATGTGGAGGCTATATACAGATATACAGGGGGTACTGGTACAGAGTCAATGTGGAGGCTATATAAAGCGGGTACTGGTACCGAGTCAATGTGGAGGCTATATACAGATATACAGGGGTACTGGTACAGAGTCAATGTGGAGGCTAAATAAAGCGGGTACTGGTACCGAGTCAACGTGGAGGCTATATACAGATATACAGGGGTACTGGTACAGAGTCAATGTGGAGGCTTTATACAGATATACAGGGGGTACTGGTACCGAGTCAATGTGGAGGCTATATACAGATATACAGGGGTACTGGTACTGAGTCAATGTGGAGGCTTTTACAGGGGTACTGGTACTGAGTCAATGTGGAGGCTTTATACAGATATACAGGAGTACTGGTACCGAGTCAATGTGGAGGCTTTATACAGGGGTACTGGTACAGAGTCAATGTGGAGGCTTTATACAGATATACAGGGGTACTGGTACCGAGTCAAAGTGGAGGCTTTATACAGAGGGTACTGGTACAGAGTCAATGTGGAGGCTATATACAGATATACAGGGGTACTGGTACCGAGTCAATGTGGAGGCTTTAAACAGATATACAGGGGGTACTGGTACTGAGTCAATGTGGAGGCTATATACAGGTGGTACTGGTACCGAGTCAATGTGGAGGCTATATAGAGGTGGTACTGGTACAGAGTCAATGTGGAGGCTTTATACAGATATACAGGGGGTACTGGTACCGAGACAAAGTGGAGGCTTTAAACAGATATACAGGAGTACTGGTACCGAGTCAATGTGGAGGCTTTATACAGGGGGTACTGGTACCGAGTCAATGTGGAAGCTTTATACAGATATACAGGGGGTACTGGTACCGAGTCAATGTGGAGGCTTTATACAGATATACAGGGGGTACCGGTACCGAGTCAATGTGGAGGCTTTATACAGGGGGTACTGGTACTGAGTCAATGTGGAGGCTTTATACAGATATACAGGAGTACTGGTACCGAGTCAATGTGGAGGCTTTCTACAGGGGGTACTGGTACCGAGTCAATGTGGAGGCTTTATACAGACATACAGGGGGTACTGGTACAGAGTCAAAGTGGAGGCTTTATACAGGTGGTACTGGTACAGAGTCAATGTGGAGGCTTTATACAGGGGGTACTGGTACCGAGTCAATGTGGAGGCTTTATACAGGGGGTACTGGTACCGAGTCAATGTGGAGGCTTTATACAGGGGGTACTGGTACCGAGTCAATGTGGAGGCTTTATACAGATATACAGGGGTACTGGTACCAAGTCAATGTGGAGGCTTTATACAGATATACAGGGGGTACTGGTACTGAGTCAATGTGGAGGCTTTATACAGATATACAGGGGTACTGGTACCGAGTCAATGTGGAGGCTTTATACAGGGGGTACTGGTACCAAGTCAATGTGGAGGCTATATACAGGTGGTACTGGTACAGAGTCAATGTGGAGGCTTTATACAGACATACAGGGGGTACTGGTACCAAGTCAAAGTGGAGGCTTTATACAGATATACAGGGCGTACTGGTACTGAGTCAATGTGGATGCTTTATACAGATATACAGGGGGTACTGGTACTGAGTCAATCTGGAGTCTTTATACAGATATACAGTGGTACTGGTACCGAGTCAATGTGGAGGCTTTATACAGGGGGTACTGGTACCGAGTCAATGTGGAGGCTATATACAGGTGGTACTGGTACCGAGTCAATGTGGAGGCTATATACAGGTGGTACAGGTACCGAGTCAATGTGGAGGCTTTATACAGCGGGTACTGGTACCGAGTCAATGTGGAGGCTTTATACAGGGGGTACTGGTACTGAGTCAATGTGGAGGCTTTATACAGATATAGAGGGGGTACTGGTACCGAGTCAATGTGGAGGCTTTATACAGGGGGTACTGGTGCCGAGTCAATGTGGAGGCTATATACAGATATACAGGGGTACTGGTACAGAGTCAATGTGGAGGCTATATACAGGGGTACTGGTACTGAGTCAATGTGGAGGCTTTATACAGGGGTACTGGTACTGAGTCAATGTGGAGGCTTTATACAGATATACAGGGGTACTGGTGCCGAGTCAATGTGGAGGCTATATACAGGGGTACTGGTACTGAGTCAATGTGGAGGCTTTATACAGGGGTACAGGTACCGAGTCAATGTGGAGGCTATATACAGGGGTACAGGTACCGAGTCAATGTGGAGGCTTTATACAGGGGGTACTGGTACCGAGTCAATGTGGAGGCTTTATACAGGGGGTACTGGTACTGAGTCAATGTGGAGGCTTTATACAGATATAGAAGGGGTACTGGTACCGAGTCAATGTGGAGGCTTTATACAGGGGGTACTGGTACCGAGTCAATGTGGAGGCTTTATACAGATATACAGGGGGTACTGGTACCGAGTCAATGTGGAGGCTTTATACAGATATACAGGGGGTACTGGTACCGAGTCAATGTGGAGGCTTTACAGAGGGGGTACTGGTACCGAATCAATGTGGAGGCTTTATACAGGGGGTACTGGTACCGAGTCAATGTGGAGGCTTTATACAGATATACATGGGGTACTGGTACCGAGTCAATGTGGAGGCTTTATACAGATATACAGGGGGTACTGGCACCGAGTCAATGTGGAGGCTTTATACAGGGGGTACTGGTACCGAGTCAATGTGGAGGCTTTATACAGGGGGTACTGGTACTGAGTCAATGTGGAGGCTTTATACAGATATACATGGGGTACTGGTACAGAGTCAATGTGGAGGCTTTACAGAGGGGGTACTGGTACCGAGTCAATGTGGAGGCTTTATACAGGGGGTACTGGTACCGAGTCAATGTGGAGGCTTTATACAGATATACAAGGGGTACTGGTACCGAGTCAATGTGGAGGCTTTATACAGATATACAGGGGGTACTGGTACCGAGTCAATGTGGAGGCTTTACAGAGGGGGTACTGGTACCGAGTCAATGTGGAGGCTTTATACAGGGGGTACTGGTACCGAGTCAATGTGAAGGCTTTATACAGATATACATGGGGTACTGGTACAGAGTCAATGTGGAGGCTATATACAGATATACAGGGGGTACTGGTACAGAGTCAATGTGGAGGCTATATAAAGCGGGTACTGGTACCGAGTCAATGTGGAGGCTATATACAGATATACAGGGGGTACTGGTACAGAGTCAATGTGGAGGCTAAATAAAGCAGGTACTGGTACCGAGTCAACGTGGAGGCTATATACAGATATACAGGGGGTACTGGTACAGAGTCAATGTGGAGGCTATATACAGATATACAGGGGTACTGGTACAGAGTCAATGTGGAGGCTTTATACAGGGGTACTGGTACCGAGTCAATGTGGAGGCTATATACAGATATACAGGGGGTACTGGTACTGAGTCAATGTGGAGGCTTTATACAGGGGGTACAGGTACCGAGTCAATGTGGAGGCTATATACAGGGGGTACAGGTACCGAGTCAATGTGGAGGCTATATACAGATATACAGGGGCTACTGGTACAGAGTCAATGTGGAGGCTATATACAGATATACAGGGGGTACAGGTACCGAGTCAATGTGGAGGCTATATACAGGGGTACAGGTACCGAGTCAATGTGGAGGCTATATACAGATATACAGGGGCTACTGGTACAGAGTCAATGTGGAGGCTATATACAGATATACAGGGGGTACTGGTACTGAGTCAATGTGGAGGCTATATACAGGGGGTACATGTCCCGAGTCAATGTGGACGCTAAATACAGATATACAGGGGGTACTGGTCCCGAGTCAATGTGGAGGCTTTATACAGATATACAGGGGGTACTGGTACTGAGTCAATGTGGAGGCTTTATACAGGGGGTACAGTTACCGAGTCAATGTGGAGGCTATATACAGGGGGTACAGGTACCGAGTCAATGTGGAGGCTATATACAGATATACAGGGGCTACTGGTACAGAGTCAATGTGGAGGCTATATACAGATATACAGGGGGTACAGGTACCGAGTCAATGTGGAGGCTATATACAGGGGGTACAGGTACCGAGTCAATGTGGAGGCTATATACAGATATACAGGGGCTACTGGTACAGAGTCAATGTGGAGGCTATATACAGATATACAGGGGGTACTGGTACTGAGTCAATGTGGAGGCTATATACAGGGGGTACAGGTCCCGAGTCAATGTGGACGCTAAATACAGATATACAGGGGGTACTGGTCCCGAGTCAATGTGGAGGCTTTATACAGATATACAGGGGGTACTGGTACTGAGTCAATGTGGAGGCTTTATACAGATATACAGGGGGTACTGGTACCGAGTCAATGTGGAGGCTTTATACAGGGGGTACTGGTACCGAGTCAATGTGGAGGCTTTATACAGGGGGTACTGGTACCGAGTCAATGTGGAGGCTTTATACAGGGGGTACTGGTACCGAGTCAATGTGGATGCTTTATACAGATATACAGGGGGTACTGGTACCGAGTCAATGTGGAGGCTTTATACAGATATACAAGGGGTACTGGTACCGAGTCAATGTGGAGGCTTTACAGAGGGGATACTGGTACCGAGTCAATGTGGAGGCTTTATACAGGGGGTACTGGTACCGAGTCAATGTGGAGGCTTTATACAGATATACATGGGGTACTGGTACCGAGTCAATGTGGAGGCTTTGTACAGATATACAGGGGGTACTGGTACCGAGTCAATGTGGAGGCTTTATACAGGGGGTACTGGTACCGAGTCAATGTGGAGGCTTTATACAGGGGGTACTGGTACTGAGTCAATGTTGAGGCTTTATACAGATATACAGGGGTACTGGTACAGAGTCAATGTGGAGGCTATATACAGATATACAGGGGTACTGGTACAGAGTCAATGTGGAGGCTATATAAAGCGGGTACTGGTACCGAGTCAATCTGGAGGCTATATACAGATATACAGGGGTACTGGTACAGAGTCAATGTGGAGGCTAAATAAAGCGGGTACTGGTACCGAGTCAACGTGGAGGCTATATGCAGATATACAGGGGGTACTGGTACAGAGTCAATGTGGAGGCTATATACAGATATACAGGGGTACTGGTACAGAGTCAATGTGGAGGCTTTATACAGGGGGTACTGGTACCGAGTCAATGTGGAGGCTATATACAGATATACAGGGGGTACTGGTACTGAGTCAATGTGGAGGCTTTATACAGGGGGTACAGGTACCGAGTCAACGTGGAGGCTATATACAGATATACAGGGGCTGCTGGTACAGAGTCAATGTGGAGGCTATATACAGATATACAGGGGGTACAGGTACCGAGTCAATGTGGAGGCTATATACAGATATACAGGGGCTACTGGTACTGAGTCAATATGGAGGCTATATACAGGGGGTACAGGTCCCGAGTCAATGTGGACGCTAAATACAGATATACAGGGGGTACTGGTCCCGAGTCAATGTGGAGGCTTTATACATGTATACAGGGGGTACTGGTACTGAGTCAATGTGGAGGCTTTATACAGATATACAGGGGGTACTCGTACCGAGTCAATGTGGAGGCTTTATACAGGGGGTACTGGTACCGAGTCAATGTGGAGGCTATATACAGATATACAGGGGGTACAGGTACCGAGTCAATGTGGAGGCTATATACAGGGGGTAGAGGTACCGAGTCAATGTGGAGGCTATATACAGATATACAGGGGCTACTGGTACAGAGTCAATGTGGAGGCTATATACAGATATACAGGGGGTACTGGTACCGAGTCAATGTGGAGGCTATATACAGGGGGTACAGGTACCGAGTCAATGTGGAGGCTATATACAGATATACAGGGGCTATTGGTACAGAGTCAATGTGGAGGCTATATACAGATATACAGGGGGTACTGGTACTGAGTCAATGTGGAGGCTTTATACAGGGGGTACTGGTACTGAGTAAATGTGGAGGCTTTATACAGATATACAGGGGGTACTGGTACAGAGTCAATGTGGAGGCTTTATACAGGGGGTACTGGTACAGAGTCAATGTTGAGGCTTTATACAGGGGGTGCTGGTACCGAGTCAATGTGGAGGCTATATACAGATATACAGGGGGTACTGGTACTGAGTCAATGTGGAGGCTTTATACAGGGGGTACAGGTACCGAGTCAATGTGGAGGCTATATACAGATATACAGGGGCTACTGGTACAGAGTCAATGTGGAGGCTATATACAGATATACAGGGGGTACAGGTACCGAGTCAATGTGGAGGCTATATACAGGGGGTACAGGTACCGAGTCAATGTGGAGGCTATATACAGATATACAGGGGCTATTGGTACAGAGTCAATGTGGAGGCTATATACAGATATACAGGGGGTACTGGTACTGAGTCAATGTGGAGGCTATATACAGGGGGTACAGGTCCCGAGTCAATGTGGACGCTAAATACAGATATACAGGGGGTACTGGTCCCGAGTCAATGTGGAGGCTTTATACAGATATACAGGGGTACTGGTACTGAGTCAATGTGGAGGCTTTATACAGATATACAGGGGTACTGGTACCGAGTCAATGTGGAGGCTTTATACAGGGGTACTGGTACCGAGTCAATGTGGAGGCTTTATACAGGGGTACTGGTACCGAGTCAATGTGGAGGCTTTATAACAGGGGTACTGGTACCGAGTCAATGTGGATGCTTTATACAGATATACAGGGGTACTGGTACCGAGTCAATGTGGAGGCTTTATACAGATATACAGGGGTACTGGTACCGAGTCAATGTGGAGGCTTTACAGAGGGGATACTGGTACCGAGTCAATGTGGAGGCTTTATACAGGGGGTACTGGTACCGAGTCAATGTGGAGGCTTTATACAGATATACAGGGGTACTGGTACCGAGTCAATGTGGAGGCTTTATACAGGGGTACTGGTACCGAGTCAATGTGGAGGCTTTATACAGGGGTACTGGTACTGAGTCAATGTGGAGGCTTTATACAGATATACAGGGGGTACTGGTACAGAGTCAATGTGGAGGCTATATACAGATATACAGGGGGTACTGGTACAGAGTCAATGTGGAGGCTATATAAAGTGGGTACTGGTACCGAGTCAATGTGGAGGCTATATACAGATATACAGGGGTACTGGTACAGAGTCAATGTGGAGGCTAAATAAAGCGGTTACTGGTACCGAGTCAACGTGGAGGCTATATACAGATATACAGGGGGTACTGGTACAGAGTCAATGTGGAGGCTATATACAGATATACAGGGGGTACTGGTACAGAGTCAATGTGGAGGCTTTATACAGGGGTACTGGTACCGAGTCAATGTGGAGGCTATATACAGATATACAGGGGTACTGGTACTGAGTCAATGTGGAGGCTTTATACAGGGGTACAGGTACCGAGTCAATGTGGAGGCTATATACAGGGTACAGGTACCGAGTCAATGTGGAGGCTATATACAGATATACAGGGGCTACTGGTACAGAGTCAATGTGGAGGCTATATACAGATATACAGGGGTACAGGTACCGAGTCAATGTGGAGGCTATATACAGGGGGTACAGGTCCCGAGTCAATGTGGAGGCTAAATACAGATATACAGGGGTACTGGTACCGAGTCAATGTGGAGGCTTTATACAGATATACAGGGGTACTGGTACTGAGTCAATGTGGAGGCTTTATACAGATATACAGGGGGTACTGGTACCGAGTCAATGTGGAGGCTTTATACAGGGGTACTGGTACCGAGTCAATGTGGAGGCTTTATACAGGGGTACTGGTACCGAGTCAATGTGGAGGCTTTATACAGATATACAGGGGTACTGGTACCGAGTCAATGTGGAGGCTTTATACAGATATACAGGGGTACTGGTACCGAGTCAATGTGGAGGCTTTATACAGGGGTACTGGTACCGAGTAAATGTGGAGGCTTTATACAGGGGTACTGGTACAGAGTCAATGTGGAGGCTTTATACAGGGGGTACTGGTAGTCAATGTGCTATATACAGTTATACAGGGGTACTAGTACAGAGTCAATGTGGAGGCTTTATACAGGGGTACTGGTACCGAGTCAATGTGGAGGCTTTATACAGGGGTACTGGTACAGAGTCAATGTTGGGGGCTTTATACAGGGGTACTGGTACCGAGTCAATGTGGAGGCTATATACAGATATACAGGGGTACTAGTACAGAGTCAATGTGGAGGCTTTATACAGGGGGTACTGGTACCGAGTCAATGTGGAGGCTATATACAGATATACAGGGGGTACTGGTACAGAGTCAATGTGGAGGCTATATACAGATATACAGGGGTTACTGGTACTGAGTCAATGTGGAGGCTTTATACAGATATACAGGGGATACTGGTACCGAGTCAATGTGGAGGCTTTATACAGGGGTACTGGTACCGAGTCAATGTGGAGGCTTTATACAGGGGTACTGGTACCGAGTCAATGTGGAGGCTTTATACAGATATACAGGGGTACTGGTACCGAGTCAATGTGGAGGCTTTATACAGATATACAGGGGCTACTGGTACAGAGTCAATGTGGAGGCTTTATACAGGGGGTACTGGTACTGAGTCAATGTGGAGGCTTTATACAGGGGGTACTGGTACTGAGTCAATGTGGAGGCTTTATACAGGGGTACTGGTACTGAGTCAATGTGGAGGCTTTATACAGGGGTACTGGTACCGAGTCAATGTGGAGGCAGTATACAGAGTCAATGTGGAGGCTTTAGGGGGTACTGGTACCGAGTCAATGTGGAGGCTTTATACAGGGGTACTGGTACTGAGTCAATGTGGAGGCTTTATACAGATATACAGGGGTACTGGTACCGAGTCAATGTGGAGGCTTTATGTGTACCGAGTCAATGTGGAGGCTTTATACAGATATACAGGGGGTACTGGTACAGAGTCAATGTGGAGGCTATATACAGATATACAGGGGTACTGGTACAGAGTCAATGTGGAGGCTATATAAGTGGGTACTGGTACCGAGTCAATGTGGAGGCTATATACAGATATACAGGGGTACTGGTACAGAGTCAATGTGGAGGCTTTATACAGGGGGTACTGGTACTGAGTCAATGTGGAGGCTATATACAGATATACAGGGGGTACTGGTACTGAGTCAATGTGGAGGCTTTATACAGGGGTACAGGTACCGAGTCAATGTGGAGGCTATATACAGGGGTACAGGTACCGAGTCAATGTGGAGGCTATATACAGATATACAGGGGCTACTGGTACAGAGTCAATGTGGAGGCTATATACAGATATACAGGGGTACAGGTACCGAGTCAATGTGGAGGCTATATACAGGGGGTACAGGTCCCGAGTCAATGTGGACGCTAAATACAGATATACAGGGGGTACTGGTCCCGAGTCAATGTGGAGGCTTTATACAGATATACAGGGGGTACTGGTACTGAGTCAATGTGGAGGCTTTATACAGATATACAGGGGGTACTGGTACCGAGTCAATGTGGAGGCTTTATACAGGGGTACTGGTACCGAGTCAATGTGGAGGCTTTATACAGGGGTACTGGTACCGAGTCAATGTGGAGGCTTTATACAGATATACAGGGGGTACTGGTACCGAGTCAATGTGGAGGCTTTATACAGATATACAGGGGTACTGGTACCGAGTCAATGTGGAGGCTTTATAGTCAATGTGGAGGCTTTATACAGGGGTACTGGTACCGAGTCAATGTGGAGGCTTTATACAGGGGTACTGGTACAGAGTCAATGTGGAGGCTTTATACAGGGGTACTGGTACGAGTCAATGTGGAGGCTATATACAGTTATACAGGGGTACTGGTACAGAGTCAATGTGGAGGCTTTATACAGCGGGTACTGGTACCGAGTCAATGTGGAGGATATACAGGGGTACTGGTACAGAGTCAATGTGGAGGCTATATACAGATATACAGGGGTACTGGTACCGAGTCAATGTGGAGGCTATATACTTTATACAGGTGGTGGCTAAAAACAGGGGTACTGGTACAGAGTCAATGTGGAGGCTAGAGCAGATATACAGGGGTACTGGTACTGAGTCAATGTGGAGGCTTTATACAGATATACAGGGGGTACTGGTACAGAGTCAATGTGGAGGCTATATACAGATATACAGGGGTACTGGTACCGAGTCAATGTGGAGGCTTTATACAGATATACAGGGGTACTGGTACCGAGTCAATGTGGAGGCTTTATACAGGGGTACTGGTACCGAGTCAATGTGGAGGCTTTATACAGGGGTACTGGTACCGAGTCAATGTGGAGGCTATATACAGATATACAGGGGTACTGGTACCGAGTCAATGTGGAGGCTTTATACAGATATACAGGGGTACTGGTACAGAGTCAATGTGGAGGCTTTATACAGGGGTACTGGTACTGAGTCAATGTGGAGGCTTTATACAGGGGTACTGGTACCGAGTCTATACAGGGGTACTGGTACCGAGTCAATGTGGAGGCTTTATACAGGGGTACTGGTACCGAGTCAATGTGGAGGCTTTATACAGGGGTACTGGTACTGAGTCAATGTGGAGGCTTTATACAGATATACAGGGGTACTGGTACCAGAGTCAATGTGGAGGCTTTATACAGGGGGTACTGGTACCGAGTCAATGTGGAGGCTTTATACAGGGGGTACTGGTACCGAGTCAATGTGGAGGCTTTATACAGGGGTACTGGTACCGAGTCAATGTGGAGGCTTTATACAGGGGTACTGGTACCGAGTCAATGTGGAGGCTTTATACAGATATACAGGGGTACTGGTACCGAGTCAATGTGGAGGCTTTATACAGATATACAGGGGGTACTGGTACCGAGTCAATGTGGAGGCTTTATACAGGGGTACTGGTACCGAGTCAATGTGGAGGCTTTATACAGGGGTACTGGTACCGAGTCAATGTGGAGGCTTTATACAGATATACAGGGGTACTGGTACGAGTCAATGTGGAGGCTTTATACAGGGGTACTGGTACCGAGTCAATGTGGAGGCTTTATACAGGGGGTACTGGTACCGAGTCAATGTGGAGGCTTTATACAGGGGGTACTGGTACCGAGCAGTCAATGTGGAGGCTATATACAGTTATACAGGGGTACTGGTACAGAGTCAATGTGGAGGCTTTATACAGGGGTACTGGTACCGAGTCAATGTGGAGGCTATATACAGATATACAGGGGTACTGGTACAGAGTCAATGTGGAGGCTATATACAGATATACAGGGGTACTGGTACCGAGTCAATGTGGAGGCTATATACAGGGGTACAGGTGGTCAATGTGGTGGCTTTAAAACGAGTCAATGTGGAGGCTATATACAGATATACAGGGGTACTGGTACAGAGTCAATGTGGAGGCTTTATACAGATATACAGGGGTACTGGTACTGAGTCAATGTGGAGGCTTTATACAGATATACAGGGGTACTGGTACCGAGTCAATGTGGAGGCTTTATACAGGGGTACTGGTACCGAGTCAATGTGGAGGCTTTATACAGGGGTACTGGTACCGAGTCAATGTGGAGGCTATATACAGATATACAGGGGGTACTGGTACCGAGTCAATGTGGAGGCTTTATACAGATATACAGGGGTACTGGTACAGAGTCAATGTGGAGGCTTTATTACTGGTACTGAGTCAATAGGCTTTATACAGGGGTACTGGTACTGAGTCAATGTGGAGGCTTTATACAGGGGTACTGGTACCGAGTCAATGTGGAGGCTTTATACAGGGGTACTGGTACCGAGTCAATGTGGAGGCAGATATACAGGGGTACTGGTACCGAGTCAATGTGGAGGCTTTATACAGGGGTACTGGTACCGAGTCAATGTGGAGGCTTTATACAGGGGTACTGGTACTGAGTCAATGTGGAGGCTTTATACAGATATACAGGGGTACTGGTACCGAGTCAATGTGGAGGCTTTATACAGGGGTACTGGTACCGAGTCAATGTGGAGGCTTTATACAGGGGTACTGGTAGTCAATGTGGAGGCTTTATACAGGGGTACTGGTACCGAGTCAATGTGGAGGCTTTATACAGGGGGTACTGGTACCGAGTCAATGTGGAGTCTTTATACAGATATACAGGGGTACTGGTACCGAGTCAATGTGGAGGCTTTATACAGATATACAGGGGTACTGGTACCGAGTCAATGTGGAGGCTTTATACAGGGGTACTGGTACGAGTCAATGTGGAGGCTTTATACAGATATACAGGGGTACTGGTACCGAGTCAATGTGGAGGCTTTATACAGGGGTACTGGTACCGAGTCAATGTGGAGGCTTTATACAGGGGTACTGGTGAGTCTGCTTTATACAGATATACAGGGGGTACTGGTACAGAGTCAATGTGGAGGCTTACAGATATACAGGGGGTACTGGTACCGAGTCAATGTGGAGGCTTTATACAGATATACAGGGGTACTGGTACCGAGTCAATGTGGAGGCTTTATACAGGGGTACTGGTACCGAGTCAATGTGGAGGCTATATACAGATATACAGGGGTACTGGTACCGAGTCAATGTGGAGGCTTTATACAGATATACAGGGGTACTGGTACAGAGTCAATGTGGAGGCTTTATACAGGGGTACTGGTACTGAGTCAATGTGGAGGCTATACAGATATACAGGGGTACTGGTACAGAGTCAATGTGGAGGCTATACAGATATACAGGGGTACTGGTACTGAGTCAATGTGGAGGCTTTATACAGGGGTACTGGTCCCGAGTCAATGTGGAGGCAGTATACAATACCGAGTCAGATATACAGGGGTACTGGTCCCGAGTCAATGTGGAGGCTTTATACAGGGGTACTGGTACTGAGTCAATGTGGAGGCTTTATACAGATATACAGGGGGTACTGGTACCGAGTCAATGTGGAGGCTTTATACAGGGGTACTGGTACCGAGTCAATGTGGAGGCTTTATACAGGGGTACTGGTACCGAGTCAATGTGGAGGCTTTATACAGGGGTACTGGTACCGAGTCAATGTGGAGGCTTTATACAGGGGTACTGGTACCGAGTCAATGTGGAGGCTTTATACAGATATACAGGGGTACTGGTACAGAGTCAATGTGGAGGCTTTATACAGATATACAGGGGTACTGGTACCGAGTCAATGTGGAGGCTTTATACAGATATACAGGGGGTACTGGTACCGAGTCAATGTGGAGGCTTTATACAGATATACAGGGGGTACTGGTACCGAGTCAATGTGGAGGCTTTATACAGGGGTACAGGTACCGAGTCAATGTGGAGGCTTTACAGAGGGGGTACTGGTACCGAGTCAATGTGGAGGCTTTATACAGATATACAGGGGTACTGGTACCGAGTCAATGTGGAGGCTTTATACAGATATACAGGGGGTACTGGTACAGAGTCAATGTGGAGGCTTTATACAATGAGTCAATGTGGAGGCTTTAGGGGTACTGGTACCGAGTCAATGTGGAGGCAGATATACAGGGGGTACTGGTACAGAGTCAATGTGGAGGCTTTATACAGGGGTACTGGTACCGAGTCAATGTGGAGGCTTTATACAGGGGGTACTGGTACTGAGTCAATGTGGAGGCTTTATACAGATATACAGGGGTACTGGTACAGAGTCAATGTGGAGGCTTTATACAGGGGGTACTGGTAGTCAATGTGGAGGCTTTATACAGGGGTACTGGTACGAGTCAATGTGGAGGCTTTATACAGTACTGGTATAGTCAATGTGGGCTTTATACTGGGTACCGAGTCAATGTGGAGGCTTTATACAGATATACAGGGGTACTGGTACCGAGTCAATGTGGAGGCTTTATACAGATATACAGGGGGTACTGGTACGAGTCAATGTGGAGGCTTTATACAGGGGGTACTGGTACCGAGTCAATGTGGAGGCTTTATACAGGGGTACTGGTACCGAGTCAATGTGGAGGCTTTATACAGATATACAGGGGTACTGGTACAGAGTCAATGTGGAGGCTTTATACAGGGGTACTGGTACAGTCAATGTGGAGGCTTTATACAGGGGTACTGGTACCGAGTCAATGTGGAGGCTTTATACAGGGGTACTGGTACCGAGTCAATGTGGAGGCTATATACAGATATACAGGGGTACTGGTACAGAGTCAATGTGGAGGCTTTATACAGGGGTACTGGTACCGAGTCAATGTGGAGGCTATATACAGATATACAGGGGGTACTGGTACAGAGTCAATGTGGAGGCTATATACAGATATACAGGGGTACTGGTACGAGTCAATGTGGAGGCTTATAAGGGGGTACCGAGTCAATGTGGAGGCTTTATACAGATATACAGGGGGTACTGGTACGGAGTCAATGTGGAGGCTTTATACAGATATACAGGGGTACTGGTACCGAGTCAATGTGGAGGCTATACAGATATACAGGGGGTACTGGTACCGAGTCAATGTGGAGGCTTTATACAGGGGTTACCGAGTCAATGTGGAGGATATACAGGGGGTACTGGTACCGAGTCAATGTGGAGGCTTTATACAGATATACAGGGGTACTGGTACAGAGTCAATGTGGAGGCTTTATACAGGGGGTACTGGTACTGAGTCAATGTGGAGGCTTTATACAGGGGTACTGGTGAGTCAATGTGGAGGCTTTATACAGATATACAGGGGTACTGGTACCGAGTCAATGTGGAGGCTTTATACAGGGGTACTGGTACAGGAGTCAATGTGGAGGCTTTATACAGGGGGTACTGGTACCGAGTCAATGTGGAGGCTTTATACAGGGGTACTGGTACTGAGTCAATGTGGAGGCTTTATACAGATATACAGGGGTACTGGTACAGAGTCAATGTGGAGGCTTTATACAGGGGTACTGGTACAGAGTCAATGTGGAGGCTTTATACAGGGGTACTGGTACCGAGTCAATGTGGAGGCTTTATACAGGGGTACTGGTACCGAGTCAATGTGGAGGCTTTATACAGGGGGTACTGGTACCGAGTCAATGTGGAGGCTTTATACAGATATACAGGGGTACTGGTACAGAGTCAATGTGGAGGCTTTATACAGATATACAGGGGGTACTGGTACCGAGTCAATGTGGAGGCTTTATACAGGGGTACTGGTACCGAGTCAATGTGGAGGATACAGATATACAGGGGTACTGGTACCGAGTCAATGTGGAGGCTTTATACAGGGGGTACTGGTACCGAGTCAATGTGGAGGCTTTATACAGGGGTACTGGTACTGAGTCAATGTGGAGGCTTTATACAGATATACAGGGGTACTGGTACAGAGTCAATGTGGAGGCTTTATACAGATATACAGGGGTACTGGTACAGAGTCAATGTGGAGGCTTTATACAGATATACAGGGGTACTGGTACCGAGTCAATGTGGAGGCTTTATACAGATATACAGGGGTACTGGTACAGAGTCAATGTGGAGGCTTTATACAGATATACAGGGGGTACTGGTACAGAGTCAATGTGGAGGCTTTATACAGGGGGTACTGGTACCGAGTCAATGTGGAGGCTTTACAGATATACAGGGGTACTGGTACTGAGTCAATGTGGAGGCTTTATACAGATATACAGGGGTACTGGTACAGAGTCAATGTGGAGGCTTTATACAGGGGGTACTGGTACAGAGTCAATGTGGAGGCTTTATACAGGGGGTACTGGTACTGAGTCAATGTGGAGGCTTTATACAGGGGTACTGGTACCGAGTCAATGTGGAGGCTATATACTGGTACCGAGTCAATGTGGAGGCTTTATACAGGGGTACTGGTACCGAGTCAATGTGGAGGCTTACAGATATACAGGGGTACTGGTACCGAGTCAATGTGGAGTCAATGTGGAGGCTTTATACATACTGAGTCAATGTGGAGGCTTTATACAGGGGTACTGGTACCGAGTCAATGTGGAGGCTTTATACAGGGGTACTGGTACTGAGTCAATGTGGAGGCTTTATACAGGGGGTACTGGTACAGAGTCAATGTGGAGGCTATATACAGATATACAGGGGTACTGGTACAGAGTCAATGTGGAGGCTATATACAGGGGTACTGGTACCGAGTCAATGTGGAGGCTATATACAGATATACAGGGGGTACTGGTACAGAGTCAATGTGGAGGCTTTATACAGATATACAGGGGTACTGGTACCGAGTCAATGTGGAGGCTTTATACAGGGGTACTGGTACTGAGTCAATGTGGAGGCTTTATACAGGGGTACTGGTACTGAGTCAATGTGGAGGCTTTATACAGATATACAGGGGTACTGGTACAGAGTCAATGTGGAGGCTTTATACAGGGGATAGAGTCAATGTGGAGGCTTTATACAGGGGTACTGGTACCGAGTCAATGTGGAGGCTTTATACAGATATACAGGGGGTACTGGTACTGAGTCAATGTGGAGGCTTTATACAGGGGTACTGGTACCGAGTCAATGTGGAGGCTATATACAGATATACAGGGGTACTGGTACAGAGTCAATGTGGAGGCTATACAGATATACAGGGGGTACTGGTACCGAGTCAATGTGGAGGCTATATACAGGGGTACTGGTACCGAGTCAATGTGGAGGCTATATACAGATATACAGGGGCTATTGGTACAGAGTCAATGTGGAGGCTATATACAGATATACAGGGGTACTGGTACTGAGTCAATGTGGAGGCTATATACAGGGGTACTGGTACCGAGTCAATGTGGAGGCTAAATACAGATATACAGGGGTACTGGTACGAGTCAATGTGGAGGCTTTATACAGATATACAGGGGGTACTGGTACTGAGTCAATGTGGAGGCTTTATACAGATATACAGGGGGTACTGGTACCGAGTCAATGTGGAGGCTTTATACAGGGGGTACTGGTACCGAGTCAATGTGGAGGCTTTATACAGGGGGTACTGGTACCGAGTCAATGTGGAGGCTTTATACAGGGGTACTGGTACCGAGTCAATGTGGAGGCTTTATACAGATATACAGGGGTACTGGTACAGAGTCAATGTGGAGGCTTTATACAGATATACAGGGGTACTGGTACCGAGTCAATGTGGAGGCTTTACAGAGGGGATACTGGGAGCTCAATGTGGAGGCTTTATACAGGGGGTACTGGTACCGAGTCAATGTGGAGGCTTTATACAGATATACAGGGGTACTGGTACCGAGTCAATGTGGAGGCTTTATACAGGGGGTACTGGTACCGAGTCAATGTGGAGGCTTTATACAGGGGTACTGGTACTGAGTCAATGTGGAGGCTTTATACAGATATACAGGGGTACTGGTACAGAGTCAATGTGGAGGCTATATACAGATATACAGGGGTACTGGTACAGAGTCAATGTGGAGGCTATAAAGGGGTACTGGTACCGAGTCAATGTGGAGGCTATATACAGATATACAGGGGTACTGGTACAGAGTCAATGTGGAGGCTAAATAAAGCGGTTACTGGTACCGAGTCAACGTGGAGGCTATATACAGATATACAGGGGTACTGGTACAGAGTCAATGTGGAGGCTATATACAGATATACAGGGGGTACTGGTACAGAGTCAATGTGGAGGCTTTATACAGGGGGTACTGGTACCGAGTCAATGTGGAGGCTATATACAGATATACAGGGGGTACTGGTACTGAGTCAATGTGGAGGCTTTATACAGGGGGTACAGGTACCGAGTCAATGTGGAGGCTATATACAGGGGGTACAGGTACCGAGTCAATGTGGAGGCTATATACAGATATACAGGGGCTACTGGTACAGAGTCAATGTGGAGGCTATATACAGATATACAGGGGGTACTGGTACCGAGTCAATGTGGAGGCTATATACAGGGGTACTGGTCCCGAGTCAATGTGGAGGCTAAATACAGATATACAGGGGTACTGGTCCCGAGTCAATGTGGAGGCTTTATACAGATATACAGGGGTACTGGTACTGAGTCAATGTGGAGGCTTTATACAGTCTGGTACCGAGTCAATGTGGAGGCTTTATACAGATATACAGGGGGTACTGGTACCGAGTCAATGTGGAGGCTTTATACAGGGGTACTGGTACCGAGTCAATGTGGATGCTTTATACAGGGGGTACTGGTACAGGGGGTACTGGAGTCAATGTGGAGGCTATATACAGATATACAGGGGCTACTGGTACAGAGTCAATGTGGAGGCTATATACAGATATACAGGGGTACTGGTACTGAGTCAATGTGGAGGCTATATACAGGGGGTACAGGTCCCGAGTCAATGTGGACGCTAAATACAGATATACAGGGGGTACTGGTCCCGAGTCAATGTGGAGGCTTTATACAGATATACAGGGGGTACTGGTACTGAGTCAATGTGGAGGCTTTATACAGATATACAGGGGGTACTGGTACCGAGTCAATGTGGAGGCTTTATACAGGGGGTACTGGTACCGAGTCAATGTGGAGGCTTTATACAGGGGGTACTGGTACCGAGTCAATGTGGAGGCTTTATACAGGGGGTACTGGTACCGAGTCAATGTGGATGCTTTATACAGATATACAGGGGGTACTGGTACCGAGTCAATGTGGAGGCTTTATACAGATATACAGGGGGTACTGGTACCGAGTCAATGTGGAGGCTTTACAGAGGGGATACTGGTACCGAGTCAATGTGGAGGCTTTATACAGGGGGTACTGGTACCGAGTCAATGTGGAGGCTTTGTACAGATATACAGGGGGTACTGGTACCGAGTCAATGTGGAGGCTTTATACAGGGGGTACTGGTACCGAGTCAATGTGGAGGCTTTATACAGGGGGTACTGGTACTGAGTCAATGTGGAGGCTTTATACAGATATACAGGGGGTACTGGTACAGAGTCAATGTGGAGGCTATATACAGATATACAGGGGGTACTGGTACAGAGTCAATGTGGAGGCTATATAAAGTGGGTACTGGTACCGAGTCAATGTGGAGGCTATATACAGATATACAGGGGGTACTGGTACAGAGTCAATGTGGAGGCTAAATAAAGCGGTTACTGGTACCGAGTCAACGTGGAGGCTATATACAGATATACAGGGGGTACTGGTACAGAGTCAATGTGGAGGCTATATACAGATATACAGGGGGTACTGGTACAGAGTCAATGTGGAGGCTTTATACAGGGGGTACTGGTACCGAGTCAATGTGGAGGCTATATACAGATATACAGGGGGTACTGGTACTGAGTCAATGTGGAGGCTTTATACAGGGGGTACAGGTACCGAGTCAATGTGGAGGCTATATACAGGGGGTACAGGTACCGAGTCAATGTGGAGGCTATATACAGATATACAGGGGCTACTGGTACAGAGTCAATGTGGAGGCTATATACAGATATACAGGGGGTACAGGTACCGAGTCAATGTGGAGGCTATATACAGGGGGTACAGGTCCCGAGTCAATGTGGACGCTAAATACAGATATACAGGGGGTACTGGTCCCGAGTCAATGTGGAGGCTTTATACAGATATACAGGGGGTACTGGTACTGAGTCAATGTGGAGGCTTTATACAGATATACAGGGGGTACTGGTACCGAGTCAATGTGGAGGCTTTATACAGGGGGTACTGGTACCGAGTCAATGTGGAGGCTTTATACAGGGGGTACTGGTACCGAGTCAATGTGGATGCTTTATACAGATATACAGGGGGTACTGGTACCGAGTCAATGTGGAGGCTTTATACAGATATACAGGGGGTACTGGTACCGAGTCAATGTGGAGGCTTTATACAGGGGGTACTGGTACCGAGTAAATGTGGAGGCTTTATACAGGGGGTACTGGTACAGAGTCAATGTTGAGGCTTTATACAGGGGGTACTGGTACCGAGTCAATGTGGAGGCTTTACAGAGGGGATACTGGTACCGAGTCAATGTGGAGGCTTTATACAGGGGGTACTGGTACCGAGTCAATGTGGAGGCTTTGTACAGATATACAGGGGGTACTGGTACCGAGTCAATGTGGAGGCTTTATACAGGGGGTACTGGTACCGAGTCAATGTGGAGGCTTTATACAGGGGGTACTGGTACTGAGTCAATGTGGAGGCTTTATACAGATATACAGGGGGTACTGGTACAGAGTCAATGTGGAGGCTATATACAGATATACAGGGGGTACTGGTACAGAGTCAATGTGGAGGCTATATAAAGTGGGTACTGGTACCGAGTCAATGTGGAGGCTATATACAGATATACAGGGGGTACTGGTACAGAGTCAATGTGGAGGCTAAATAAAGCGGTTACTGGTACCGAGTCAACGTGGAGGCTATATACAGATATACAGGGGGTACTGGTACAGAGTCAATGTGGAGGCTATATACAGATATACAGGGGGTACTGGTACAGAGTCAATGTGGAGGCTTTATACAGGGGGTACTGGTACCGAGTCAATGTGGAGGCTATATACAGATATACAGGGGGTACTGGTACTGAGTCAATGTGGAGGCTTTATACAGGGGGTACAGGTACCGAGTCAATGTGGAGGCTATATACAGGGGGTACAGGTACCGAGTCAATGTGGAGGCTATATACAGATATACAGGGGCTACTGGTACAGAGTCAATGTGGAGGCTATATACAGATATACAGGGGGTACAGGTACCGAGTCAATGTGGAGGCTATATACAGGGGTACAGGTCCCGAGTCAATGTGGACGCTAAATACAGATATACAGGGGGTACTGGTCCCGAGTCAATGTGGAGGCTTTATACAGATATACAGGGGGTACTGGTACTGAGTCAATGTGGAGGCTTTATACAGATATACAGGGGGTACTGGTACCGAGTCAATGTGGAGGCTTTATACAGGGGGTACTGGTACCGAGTCAATGTGGAGGCTTTATACAGGGGGTACTGGTACCGAGTCAATGTGGATGCTTTATACAGATATACAGGGGGTACTGGTACCGAGTCAATGTGGAGGCTTTATACAGATATACAGGGGGTACTGGTACCGAGTCAATGTGGAGGCTTTATACAGGGGGTACTGGTACCGAGTAAATGTGGAGGCTTTATACAGGGGTACTGGTACAGAGTCAATGTTGAGGCTTTATACAGGGGTACTGGTACCGAGTCAATGTGGAGGCTATATACAGTTATACAGGGGTACTAGTACAGAGTCAATGTGGAGGCTTTATACAGGGGTACTGGTACCGAGTCAATGTGGAGGCTTTATACAGGGGTACTGGTACAGAGTCAATGTTGAGGCTTTATACAGGGGGTACTGGTACCGAGTCAATGTGGAGGCTATATACAGTTATACAGGGGGTACTAGTACAGAGTCAATGTGGAGGCTTTATACAGGGGGTACTGGTACCGAGTCAATGTGGAGGCTATATACAGTTATACAGGGGGTACTGGTACAGAGTCAATGTGGAGGCTATATACAGATATACAGGGGGTACTGGTACCGAGTCAATGTGGAGGCTATATACAGGGGGTACTGGTACCGAGTCAATGTGGTGGCTAAAAACAGCGGGTACTGGTACCGAGTCAATGTGGAGGCTATATACAGATATACAGGGGGTACTGGTACAGTGTCAATGTGGAGGCTATATACAGATATACAGGGGTTACTGGTACCAAGTCAATGTGGAGGCTTTATACAGATATACAGGGGATACTGGTACCGAGTCAATGTGGAGGCTTTATACAGGGGGTACTGGTACCGAGTCAATGTGGAGGCTTTATACAGGGGGTACTGGTACCGAGTCAATGTGGAGGCTATATACAGATATACAGGGGGTACTGGTACAGAGTCAATGTGGAGGCTAAATAAAGCGGTTACTGGTACCGAGTCAACGTGGAGGCTATATACAGATATACAGGGGGTACTGGTACAGAGTCAATGTGGAGGCTATATACAGATATACAGGGGGTACTGGTACAGAGTCAATGTGGAGGCTTTATACAGGGGGTACTGGTACCGAGTCAATGTGGAGGCTATATACAGATATACAGGGGGTACTGGTACTGAGTCAATGTGGAGGCTTTATACAGGGGGTACAGGTACCGAGTCAATGTGGAGGCTATATACAGGGGGTACAGGTACCGAGTCAATGTGGAGGCTATATACAGATATACAGGGGCTACTGGTACAGAGTCAATGTGGAGGCTATATACAGATATACAGGGGGTACAGGTACCGAGTCAATGTGGAGGCTATATACAGGGGGTACAGGTCCCGAGTCAATGTGGACGCTAAATACAGATATACAGGGGGTACTGGTCCCGAGTCAATGTGGAGGCTTTATACAGATATACAGGGGGTACTGGTACTGAGTCAATGTGGAGGCTTTATACAGATATACAGGGGGTACTGGTACCGAGTCAATGTGGAGGCTTTATACAGGGGGTACTGGTACCGAGTCAATGTGGAGGCTTTATACAGGGGGTACTGGTACCGAGTCAATGTGGATGCTTTATACAGATATACAGGGGGTACTGGTACCGAGTCAATGTGGAGGCTTTATACAGATATACAGGGGGTACTGGTACCGAGTCAATGTGGAGGCTTTATACAGGGGGTACTGGTACCGAGTAAATGTGGAGGCTTTATACAGGGGGTACTGGTACAGAGTCAATGTTGAGGCTTTATACAGGGGGTACTGGTACCGAGTCAATGTGGAGGCTATATACAGTTATACAGGGGGTACTAGTACAGAGTCAATGTGGAGGCTTTATACAGGGGGTACTGGTACCGAGTCAATGTGGAGGCTTTATACAGGGGGTACTGGTACAGAGTCAATGTTGAGGCTTTATACAGGGGGTACTGGTACCGAGTCAATGTGGAGGCTATATACAGTTATACAGGGGGTACTAGTACAGAGTCAATGTGGAGGCTTTATACAGGGGGTACTGGTACCGAGTCAATGTGGAGGCTATATACAGTTATACAGGGGGTACTGGTACAGAGTCAATGTGGAGGCTATATACAGATATACAGGGGGTACTGGTACCGAGTCAATGTGGAGGCTATATACAGGGGGTACTGGTACCGAGTCAATGTGGTGGCTAAAAACAGCGGGTACTGGTACCGAGTCAATGTGGAGGCTATATACAGATATACAGGGGGTACTGGTACAGAGTCAATGTGGAGGCTATATACAGATATACAGGGGTTACTGGTACCAAGTCAATGTGGAGGCTTTATACAGATATACAGGGGATACTGGTACCGAGTCAATGTGGAGGCTTTATACAGGGGGTACTGGTACCGAGTCAATGTGGAGGCTTTATACAGGGGGTACTGGTACCGAGTCAATGTGGAGGCTTTATACAGGGGGTACTGGTACTGAGTCAATGTGGAGGCTTTATACAGGGGGTACTGGTACTGAGTCAATGTGGAGGCTTTATACAGGGGGTACTGGTACCGAGTCAATGTTGAGGCAGTATACAGGGGGTACTGGTACCGAGTCAATGTGGAGGCTTTATACAGGGGGTACTGGTACCGAGTCAATGTGGAGGCTTTATACAGGGGGTACTGGTACTGAGTCAATGTGGTGGCTTTATACAGATATACAGGGGGTACTGGTACCGAGTCAATGTGGAGGCTTTATACAGGGGGTACTGGTACCGAGTCAATGTGGAGGCTTTATACAGATATACAGGGGGTACTGGTACAGAGTCAATGTGGAGGCTATATACAGATATACAGGGGGTACTGGTACAGAGTCAATGTGGAGGCTATATAAAGTGGGTACTGGTACCGAGTCAATGTGGAGGCTATATACAGATATACAGGGGGTACTGGTACAGAGTCAATGTGGAGGCTTTATACAGGGGGTACTGGTACTGAGTCAATGTGGAGGCTATATACAGATATACAGGGGGTACTGGTACTGAGTCAATGTGGAGGCTTTATACAGGGGGTACAGGTACCGAGTCAATGTGGAGGCTATATACAGGGGGTACAGGTACCGAGTCAATGTGGAGGCTATATACAGATATACAGGGGCTACTGGTACAGAGTCAATGTGGAGGCTATATACAGATATACAGGGGGTACAGGTACCGAGTCAATGTGGAGGCTATATACAGGGGGTACAGGTCCCGAGTCAATGTGGACGCTAAATACAGATATACAGGGGGTACTGGTCCCGAGTCAATGTGGAGGCTTTATACAGATATACAGGGGGTACTGGTACTGAGTCAATGTGGAGGCTTTATACAGATATACAGGGGGTACTGGTACCGAGTCAATGTGGAGGCTTTATACAGGGGGTACTGGTACCGAGTCAATGTGGAGGCTTTATACAGTTATACAGGGGGTACTGGTACCGAGTCAATGTGGATGCTTTATACAGATATACAGGGGGTACTGGTACCGAGTCAATGTGGAGGCTTTATACAGATATACAGGGGTACTGGTACCGAGTCAATGTGGAGGCTTTATACAGGGGGTACTGGTACCGAGTCAATGTGGAGGCTTTATACAGGGGGTACTGGTACCGAGTCAATGTGGAGGCTTTATACAGGGGGTACTGGTACAGAGTCAATGTTGAGGCTTTATACAGGGGGTACTGGTACCGAGTCAATGTGGAGGCTATATACAGTTATACAGGGGGTACTAGTACAGAGTCAATGTGGAGGCTTTATACAGCGGGTACTGGTACCGAGTCAATGTGGAGGCTATATACAGTTATACAGGGGGTACTGGTACAGAGTCAATATGGAGGCTATATACAGATATACAGGGGGTACTGGTACCGAGTCAATGTGGAGGCTATATACAGGGGGTACTGGTACCGAGTCAATGTGGTGGCTAAAAACAGCGGGTACTGGTACAGAGTCAATGTGGAGGTTGGTAGAGCATGGCGTTGGTAGAGCATGGCGCTTGTAACGCCAGGGTAGTGGGTTCGATCCCCGGGACCACCCATACGTAGAATGTATGCACACATGACTGTAAGTCGCTTTGGATAAAAGCGTCTGCTAAATGGCATATATTTTTTTTATTTATATTTTTAGATATACAGGGGGTACTGGTACAGAGTCAATGTGGAGGCTATATACAGATATACAGGGGTTACTGGTACCGAGTCAATGTGGAGGCTTTATACAGATATACAGGGGATACTGGTACCGAGTCAATGTGGAGGCTTTATACAGGGGGTACTGGTACCGAGTCAATGTGGAGGCTTTATACAGGGGGTACTGGTACCGAGTCAATGTGGAGGCTATATACAGATATACAGGGGGTACTGGTACCGAGTCAATGTGGAGGCTTTATACAGATATACAGGGGCTACTGGTACAGAGTCAATGTGGAGGCTTTATACAGGGGGTACTGGTACTGAGTCAATGTGGAGGCTTTATACAGGGGGTACTGGTACCGAGTCAATGTGGAGGCAGTATACAGGGGGTACTGGTACCGAGTCAATGTGGAGGCTTTATACAGGGGGTACTGGTACCGAGTCAATGTGGAGGCTTTATACAGGGGGTACTGGTACTGAGTCAATGTGGTGGCTTTATACAGATATACAGGGGGTACTGGTACCTAGTCAATGTGGAGGCTTTATACAGGGGGTACTGGTACCGAGTCAATGTGGAGGCTTTATACAGGGGGTACTGGTACCGAGTCAATGTGGAGGCTTTATACAGGGGGTACTGGTACCGAGTCAATGTGGATGCTTTATACAGTGGGTACTGGTACCGAGTCAATGTGGAGGCTTTATACAGATATACAAGGGGTACTGGTACCGAGTCAATGTGGAGTCTTTATACAGATATACAGGGGGTACTGGTACCGAGTCAATGTGGAGGCTTTATACAGGGGTACAGTCAATGTGGAGGCTTTATACAGGGGGTACTGGTACCGAGTCAATGTGGAGGCTTTATACAGATATACAGGGGTACTGGTACCGAGTCAATGTGGAGGCTTTATACAGGGGTACTGGTACCGAGTCAATGTGGAGGCTTTACAGGGGATACTAGTCAATGTGGAGGCTTTATACAGGGGTACTGGTACCGAGTCAATGTGGAGGCTATATACAGTTATACAGGGGGTACTAGTACAGAGTCAATGTGGAGGCTTTATACAGGGGGTACTGGTACCGAGTCAATGTGGAGGCTATATACAGTTATACAGGGGGTACTGGTACAGAGTCAATGTGGAGGCTATATACAGATATACAGGGGGTACTGCTACCGAGTCAATGTGGAGGCTATATACAGGGGGTACAGGTCCCGAGTCAATGTGGTGGCTAAAAACAGAGGGTACTGGTACCGAGTCAATGTGAAGGCTATATACAGATATACAGGGGGTACTGGTACAGAGTCAATGTGGAGGCTATATACAGATATACAGGGGGTACTGGTACCGAGTCAATGTGGAGGCTTTATACAGATATACAGGGGATACTGGTACCGAGTCAATGTGGAGGCTTTATACAGGGCGTACTGGTACCGAGTCAATGTGGAGGCTTTATACAGGGGGTACTGGTACCGAGTCAATGTGGAGGCTATATACAGATATACAGGGGGTACTGGTACCGAGTCAATGTGGAGGCTTTATACAGATATACAGAGGGTACTGGTACAGAGTCAATGTGGAGGCTTTATACAGGGGGTACTGGTACTGAGTCAATGTGGAGGCTTTATACAGGGGGTACTGGTACTGAGTCAATGTGGAGGCTTTATACAGGGGGTACTGGTACTGAGTCAATGTGGAGGCTTTATATAGGGGGTACTGGTACCGAGTCAATGTGGAGGCAGTATACAGGGGGTACTGGTACCGAGTCAATGTGGAGGCTTTATACAGATATACAAGGGGTACTGGTACCGAGTCAATGTGGAGTCTTTATACAGATATACAGGGGGTACTGGTACCGAGTCAATGTGGAGGCTTTATACAGGGGGTACTGGTACCGAGTCAATGTGGAGGCTTTATACAGGGGGTACTGGTACCGAGTCAATGTGGAGGCTTTATACAGATATACAGGGGGTACTGGTACCGAGTCAATGTGGAGGCTTTATACAGGGGGTACTGGTACCGAGTCAATGTGGAGGCTTTATACAGGGGGTACTGGTACCGAGTCAATGTGGAGGCTTTATACAGGGGGTACTGGTACCGAGTCAATGTGGAGGCTATATACAGTTATACAGGGGGTACTAGTACAGAGTCAATGTGGAGGCTTTATACAGGGGGTACTGGTACCGAGTCAATGTGGAGGCTATATACAGTTATACAGGGGGTACTGGTACAGAGTCAATGTGGAGGCTATATACAGATATACAGGGGGTACTGCTACCGAGTCAATGTGGAGGCTATATACAGGGGGTACAGGTCCCGAGTCAATGTGGTGGCTAAAAACAGAGGGTACTGGTACCGAGTCAATGTGAAGGCTATATACAGATATACAGGGGGTACTGGTACAGAGTCAATGTGGAGGCTATATACAGATATACAGGGGGTACTGGTACCGAGTCAATGTGGAGGCTTTATACAGATATACAGGGGATACTGGTACCGAGTCAATGTGGAGGCTTTATACAGGGCGTACTGGTACCGAGTCAATGTGGAGGCTTTATACAGGGGGTACTGGTACCGAGTCAATGTGGAGGCTATATACAGATATACAGGGGGTACTGGTACCGAGTCAATGTGGAGGCTTTATACAGATATACAGAGGGTACTGGTACAGAGTCAATGTGGAGGCTTTATACAGGGGGTACTGGTACTGAGTCAATGTGGAGGCTTTATACAGGGGGTACTGGTACTGAGTCAATGTGGAGGCTTTATACAGGGGGTACTGGTACTGAGTCAATGTGGAGGCTTTATATAGGGGGTACTGGTACCGAGTCAATGTGGAGGCAGTATACAGGGGGTACTGGTACCGAGTCAATGTGGAGGCTTTATACAGGGGGTACTGGTACCGAGTCAATGTGGAGGCTTTATACAGGGGTACTGGTACTGAGTCAATGTGGTGGCTTTATACAGATATACAGGGGATACTGGTACCGAGTCAATGTGGAGGCTTTATACAGGGGGTACTGGTACCGAGTCAATGTGGAGGCTTTATACAGGGGGTACTTGTACCGAGTCAATGTGGAGGCTTTATACAGGGGGTACTGGTACCGAGTCAATGTGGAGGCTTTATACAGGGGGTACTGGTACCGAGTCAATGTGGAGTCTTTATACAGATATACAGGGGGTACTGGTACCGAGTCAATGTGGAGTCTTTATACAGATATACAGGGGGTACTGGTACCGAGTCAATGTGGAGGCTTTATACAGGGGGTACTGGTACCGAGTCAATGTGGAGGCTTTATACAGATATACAGGGGGTACTGGTACCTAGTCAATGTGGAGGCTTTATACAGGGGGTACTGGTACCGAGTCAATGTGGAGGCTTTATACAGGGGGTACTGGTACTGAGTCAATGTGGAGGCTATATACAGATATACAGGGGGTACTGGTACAGAGTCAATGTGAAGGCTATATACAGATATAAAGGGGGTACTGGTACAGAGTCAATGTGGAGGCTATATACAGATATACAGGGGGTACTGGTACCGAGTCAATGTGGAGGCTTTATACAGATATACAGGGGATACTGGTACCGAGTCAATGTGGAGGCTTTATACAGGGGGTACTGGTACCGAGTCAATGTGGAGGCTATATACAGATATACAGGGGGTACTGGTACCGAGTCAATGTGGAGGCTTTATACAGATATACAGAGGGTACTGGTACAGAGTCAATGTGGAGGCTTTATACAGGGGGTACTGGTACTGAGTCAATGTGGAGGCTTTATACAGGGGGTACTGGTACTGAGTCAATGTGGAGGCTTTATACAGGGGGTACTGGTACTGAGTCAATGTAGAGGCTTTATATAGGGGGTACTGGTACCGAGTCAATGTGGAGGCAGTATACAGGGGGTACTGGTACCGAGTCAATGTGGAGGCTTTATACAGGGGGTACTGGTACCGAGTCAATGTGGAGGCTTTATACAGGGGTACTGGTACTGAGTCAATGTGGTGGCTTTATACAGATATACAGGGGATACTGGTACCGAGTCAATGTGGAGGCTTTATACAGGGGGTACTGGTACCGAGTCAATGTGGAGGCTTTATACAGGGGGTACTTGTACCGAGTCAATGTGGAGGCTTTATACAGGGGGTACTGGTACCGAGTCAATGTGGAGGCTTTATACAGGGGGTACTGGTACCGAGTCAATGTGGAGTCTTTATACAGATATACAGGGGGTACTGGTACAGAGTCAATGTGGAGTCTTTATACAGATATACAGGGGGTACTGGTACCGAGTCAATGTGGAGGCTTTATACAGGGGGTACTGGTACCGAGTCAATGTGGAGGCTTTATACAGATATACAGGGGGTACTGGTACCTAGTCAATGTGGAGGCTTTATACAGGGGGTACTGGTACCGAGTCAATGTGGAGGCTTTATACAGGGGGTACTGGTACTGAGTCAATGTGGAGGCTTTATACAGATATACAGGGGGTACTGGTACAGAGTCAATGTGGAGGCTATATACAGATATACAGGGGGTACTGGTACAGAGTCAATGTGGAGGCTATATAAAGCGGGTACTGGTACTGAGTCAATGTGGAGGCTATATACAGATATACAGGGGGTACTGGTACAGAGTCAATGTGGAGGCTATATACAGATATACAGGGGGTACTGGTACAGAGTCAATGTGGAGGCTTTATACAGGGGGTACTGGTATCGAGTCAATGTGGAGGCTATATACAGATATACATGGGGTACTGGTACAGAGTCAACGTGGAGGCTTTATACAGGGGGTTCTGGTACCGAGTCAATGTGGAGGCTATATACAGATATACAGGGGGTACTGGTACAGAGTCAATGTGGAGGCTATATAAAGCGGGTACTGGTACCGAGTCAATGTGGAGGCTATATACAGATATACAGGGGGTACTGGTACAGAGTCAATGTGGAGGCTATATACAGATATACAGGGGGTACTGGTACAGAGTCAATGTGGAGGCTTTATACAGGGGGTACTGGTACCGAGTCAATGTGGAGGCTATATACAGATATACAGGGGGTACTGGTACTGAGTCAATGTGGAGGCTATATACAGGGGGTACAGGTACCGAGTCAATGTGGAGGCTATATACAGGGGGTACTGGTACCGAGTCAATGTGGAGGCTATATACAGATATACAGGGGGCACTGGTACCGAGTCAATGTGGAGGCTATATACAGGGGGTACTGGTACCGAGTCAATGTGGAGGCTATATACAGATATACAGGGGCTACTGGTACAGAGTCAATGTGGAGGCTATATACAGTTATACAGGGGGTACTGGTACAGAGTCAATGTGGAGGCTATATACAGATATACAGAGGGTACTGGTACCGAGTCAATGTGGAGGCTATATACAGGGGGTACTGGTACCGAGTCAATGTGGAGGCTATATACAGATATACACGGGGTACTGGTACAGAGTCAATGTGGAGGCTATATACAGATATACAGGGGGTACTGGTACAGAGTCAATGTGGAGGCTATATACAGATATACAGGGGGTACTGGTACTGAGTCAATGTGGAGGCTATATACAGGGGGTACAGGTCCCGAGTCAATGTGGACGCTAAATACAGATATACAGGGGGTACTGGTACCGAGTCAATGTGGAGGATATATACAGAGGGTACTGGTACTGAGTCAATGTGGAGGCTATATACAGATATACAGGGGGTACAGGTACCGAGTCAATGTGGAGGCTATATACAGGTGGTACAGGTACCGAGTCAATGTGGAGGCTATATACAGTTATACAGGGGGTACTAGTACAGAGTCAATGTGGAGGCTTTATACAGGGGGTACTGGTACCGAGTCAATGTGGAGGCTATATACAGTTATACAGGGGGTACTGGTACAGAGTCAATGTGGAGGCTATATACAGATATACAGGGGGTACTGGTACCGAGTCAATGTGGAGGCTATATACAGGGGGTACAGGTCCCGAGTCAATGTGGTGGCTAAAAACAGCGGGTACTGGTACCGAGTCAATGTGGAGGCTATATACAGATATACAGGGGGTACTGGTACAGAGTCAATGTGGAGGCTATATACAGATATACAGGGGGTACTGGTACCGAGTCAATGTGGAGGCTTTATACAGATATACAGGGGATACTGGTACCGAGTCAATGTGGAGGCTTTATACAGGGGGTACTGGTACCGAGTCAATGTGGAGGCTTTATACAGGGGGTACTGGTACCGAGTCAATGTGGAGGCTATATACAGATATACAGGGGGTACTGGTACCGAGTCAATGTGGAGGCTTTATACAGGGGGTACTGGTACTGAGTCAATGTGGAGGCTTTATACAGGGGGTAATGGTACTGAGTCAATGTGGAGGCTTTATATAGGGGGTACAGGTACCGAGTCAATGTGGAGGCAGTATACAGGGGGTACTGGTACCGAGTCAATGTGGAGGCTTTATACAGGGGGTACTGGTACCGAGTCAATGTGGAGGCTTTATACAGGGGGTACTGGTACCGAGTCAATGTGGAGGCTTTATACAGGGGTACTTGTACCGAGTCAATGTGGAGGCTTTATACAGGGGGTACTGGTACCGAGTCAATGTGGAGGCTTTATACAGGGGGTACTGGTACCGAGTCAATGTGGAGTCTTTATACAGATATACAGGGGGTACTGGTACCGAGTCAATGTGGAGTCTTTATACAGATATACAGGGGTACTGGTACCGAGTCAATGTGGAGGCTTTATACAGGGGTACTGGTACCGAGTCAATGTGGAGGCTTTATACAGATATACAGGGGGTACTGGTACCTAGTCAATGTGGAGGCTTTATACAGGGGTACTGGTACCGAGTCAATGTGGAGGCTTTATACAGGGGTACTGGTACTGAGTCAATGTGGAGGCTTTATACAGATATACAGGGGTACTGGTACAGAGTCAATGTGGAGGCTATATACAGATATACAGGGGTACTGGTACAGAGTCAATGTGGAGGCTATATAAAGCGGGTACTGGTACTGAGTCAATGTGGAGGCTATATACAGATATACAGGGGGTACTGGTACAGAGTCAATGTGGAGGCTATATACAGATATACAGGGGGTACTGGTACAGAGTCAATGTGGAGGCTTTATACAGGGGGTACTGGTATCGAGTCAATGTGGAGGCTATATACAGATATACATGGGGTACTGGTACAGAGTCAACGTGGAGGCTTTATACAGGGGGTTCTGGTACCGAGTCAATGTGGAGGCTATATACAGATATACAGGGGGTACTGGTACAGAGTCAATGTGGAGGCTATATAAAGCGGGTACTGGTACCGAGTCAATGTGGAGGCTATATACAGATATACAGGAGGTACTGGTACAGAGTCAATGTGGAGGCTATATACAGATATACAGGGGGTACTGGTACCGAGTCAATGTGGAGGCTTTATACAGATATACAGGGGATCAATGTGGAGGCTTTATACAGGGGGTACTGGTACCGAGTCAATGTGGAGGCTTTATACAGGGGGTACTGGTACCGAGTCAATGTGGAGGCTTTATACAGGGGGTACTGGTACCGAGTCAATGTGGAGGCTTTATACAGATATACAGAGGGTACTGGTACAGAGTCAATGTGGAGGCTTTATACAGGGGGTACTGGTACTGAGTCAATGTGGAGGCTTTATACAGGGGGTACTGGTACTGAGTCAATGTGGAGGCTTTATACAGGGGGTACTGGTACTGAGTCAATGTGGAGGCTTTATATAGGGGGTACTGGTACCGAGTCAATGTGGAGGCAGTATACAGGGGGTACTGGTACCGAGTCAATGTGGAGGCTTTATACAGGGGGTACTGGTACCGAGTCAATGTGGAGGCTTTATACAGGGGGTACTGGTACCGAGTCAATGTGGAGGCTTTATACAGGGGGTACTTGTACCGAGTCAATGTGGAGGCTTTATACAGGGGGTACTGGTACCGAGTCAATGTGGAGGCTTTATACAGGGGGTACTGGTACCGAGTCAATGTGGAGTCTTTATACAGATATACAGGGGGTACTGGTACCGAGTCAATGTGGAGTCTTTATACAGATATACAGGGGGTACTGGTACCGAGTCAATGTGGAGGCTTTATACAGGGGGAGCTGGTACCGAGTCAATGTGGAGGCTTTATACAGATATACAGGGGGTACTGGTACCTAGTCAATGTGGAGGCTTTATACAGGGGTACTGGTACCGAGTCAATGTGGAGGCTTTATACAGGGGGTACTGGTACTGAGTCAATGTGGAGGCTTTATACAGATATACAGGGGGTACTGGTACAGAGTCAATGTGGAGGCTATATACAGATATACAGGGGGTACTGGTACAGAGTCAATGTGGAGGCTTTATACAGGGGGTACTGGTATCGAGTCAATGTGGAGGCTATATACAGATATACATGGGGTACTGGTACAGAGTCAACGTGGAGGCTTTATACAGGGGGTTCTGGTACCGAGTCAATGTGGAGGCTATATACAGATATACAGGGGGTACTGGTACAGAGTCAATGTGGAGGCTATATAAAGCGGGTACTGGTACCGAGTCAATGTGGAGGCTATATACAGATATACAGGGGGTACTGGTACTGAGTCAATGTGGAGGCTATATACAGGGGGTACAGGTACCGAGTCAATGTGGAGGCTATATACAGATATACAGGGGGTACTGGTACCGAGTCAATGTGGAGGCTATATACAGGGGGTACTGGTACCGAGTCAATGTGGAGGCTATATACAGATATACAGGGGCTACTGGTACAGAGTCAATGTGGAGGCTATATACAGTTATACAGGGGGTACTGGTACAGAGTCAATGTGGAGGCTATATACAGATATACAGGGGGTACTGGTACCGAGTCAATGTGGAGGCTATATACAGGGGGTACTGGTACCGAGTCAATGTGGAGGCTATATACAGATATACACGGGGTACTGGTACAGAGTCAATGTGGAGGCTATATACAGATATACAGGGGGTACTGGTACTGAGTCAATGTGGAGGCTATATACAGGGGGTACAGGTCCCGAGTCAATGTGGACTCTAAATACAGATATACAGGGGGTACTGGTACAGAGTCAATGTGGAGGCTATATACAGATATACAGGGGGTACTGGTACTGAGTCAATGTGGAGGCTATATACAGGGGGTACAGGTCCCGAGTCAATGTGGACGCTAAATACAGATATACAGGGGGTACTGGTACCGAGTCAATGTGGAGGATATATACAGGGGGTACTGGTACTGAGTCAATGTGGAGGCTATATACAGATATACACGGGATACAGGTCCCGAGTCAATGTGGACGCTATATACAGATATACAGGGGGTACTGGTACCGAGTCAATGTGGAGGCTATATACAGGGGGTACTGGTACAGAGTCAATGTGGAGGCTATATACAGGGGGTACAGGTTAGTTGAGGTAATAGAGGTAATATGTACATGTAGGTAGAGTTATTAAAGGGACTATGAATAGATAATAAACAGTGAGTAGCAGCGGAGGAAAAGGGGGGGTCAATGCAAATAGTCTGGTGACCATTTGATTAGCTGTTCAGCAGTCTGATGGCTTGGGGGTAGAAGCTGTTAAGAAGCCTTTTGGGCCTAAACTGGCGCTCTGGTACCAATTGCCATGCGGTAGCAGAGAGAAAAATCTATGACTAGGTCATTTTTAGGGCCTTCCCCTGACACCGCCGGGTATAGAGGTCCTGGATGGCAGGAAGCCTTGTCCCAGTGATGTACTGGGCCATACGCACTACCCTCTGTAGCGCATTGCAATCGGAGGCCTAGCAGTTGTCATACTAGGCAGTGATGGAACCAGTCAGGATGCTCTCGATGGTGGAGCTGTAGCACCTATTGAGGATCCGAGGACCCATGCCAAATCTTTTCAGTCTTCTGAGAGGGAATAGGCTTTGTAGTGCCCTCTTCACGACTGTCTTGGTGTGTTTGAGCGATGTTTGATTTTTGGTGATGTGGACACCAAGGAACTTGAAGCTCTCAACCTGCTCCACTACAGCCCCATTGATGAGAATGGGGGTGTGCTCGGCCCTCCTTTTCCTGTAGACCACAATCATCTCTTTGTCTTGATCATATTGAGAGAGAGGTTGTTGTTCTGGCACCACACTGCCAGGTCTCTGACGGCGGCCCGTCAGGAAGTCCAGGATTCAGTTGCAGAGGGAGGTGTTTAGTCCCTGGGTCCTTAGCTTAGTGATGCATGAGCTTTATAATTTAATTACATTTTATTTTCTTTCTTTTACCTTTACTTAACCAGGTAGGCCAGTTGAGAACAAGTTCTCATTTACAACTGTGACTTGGCCAAGATAAAGCAAAGCAGTGCAACACAACAACAACACAGAGTTACACATAAACAAACGTACAGTCAATAACACAATAGAAAAATCTATGTACAGTGTGTGCAAATTTGGAAGAGTAGGGAGGTAAGGTAATAAATAGGCCATGGAGGCAAAATAATTACAATTTAGCATTAACACTGGAATGACAGATGTACAGATGATGATGCGCAAGTAGAGATACTGGGGTGCAAAAGCAAGAAGATAAATAACAATATGGGGTTGAGGTAGTTGGGTGTGCTATTTACAGATTGGCTGTGTACAGGTACAGTGATCGGTAAGCTGCTCGTACAGCTGATGATTGAAGTTAGTGAGGGAGATATAAGACTCCAGCTTCAGTGATTTTTGCAATTCCTTCCAGTCATTGGCAGCAGAGATCTGGAAGGAAAGGCGGCCAAAGGAAGTGTTGGCTTTAGGGGGGACCAGTGAAATATACCCGCTGGAGCGCGTGCTACGGGTGGGCGTTGCTATGGTGACCAGTGAGCTGAGATAAGGCGGGGCTTTACTTAGCAGGTAAAGCCCCTTTGAGTGCACTATGATGATGAATGCAGAGCTGTAGTCAATGAACAGCATTCACATGTAGGTGTTCTTTTGTCCAGGTGGGAAATGGCAGTGTGGAGTGAAATAGAGATTGAGTCGTCTCTAGATCTGTTGGGGCGGTATGTGAATTGGAGTGGGTTTAGGGTTTCTTGGATAATGGTGTTAATGTGCGCTATGACCGGCCTTTAAAGCACTTCATGGCTGCAGATGTGAGTGCTGTTAGTCGGTAATCATTTAGGCAGGCTACCTTGGTATTTTTGTGCACAGATCTGCTCGAACCATGTAGGTATTACAGACTAGGCCAGGGACAGTTTGAAAATGTCAGTTAAGACACTTACCAGTTGGTCAGCCCATAGTCGGAGTACACGTCATGGTAATCTGCACCGTGACCTTGTGAATGTTGACCTGTTTAAAGGCGAGTGTGATCGCACATTTGTCCGGACCAGTTTGTGCTCTCATGCATGCTTCAGTGCTGCTTGCCTAGAAGCATGCATAGAAGTAATTTAGCTTGTCAGGTAGGCTTGTGTAACTGGGCAGCTTGCGGCTGGGCTTCTCTTTGTAGTCCGTAATAGTTTGCAAGCCCTGCTACATCCGACAAATGCCGGTGTAGTATGATTCAATCTTATTCCAGTATTCAAGCTTTGCCTGTTTGATGATTAGTCTGAGGGCATAGCAGGATTTCTTATAAACATCCGGGTAAGTGTCCCGCTCCCTGGAAGAGGCAGCTCTATCCTTTAGCTCAGTGTGGATGTTGCCTATGTACGTACGGTCACTGTGGGGACAATGTCATCGATGCACTTATTGATTGAAGCCAGTGACTGATGTGGTCTCCTCCTCAATGCCATCGGATGAGTTCCGGGCATATTCCAGTCTGTGCTAGCAAAACTGTACTGTAGCATAGCATCCGCGTCATCTGACCACTTCCGTATTGATCTAGTCACGGGTACTTCCTGCTTTAGTTTTTGCTTGTAACCAGGAATCAGGAGGATAGAATTATAGTCAGATTTGCCAAAAGGAGGGCAAGGGATAGCTTTGTACGCGTCTCTGTAAGTGAAATAAAGATGGTCTAGAGTTTTTTTCCCCTCTGTTTGCACATGTGACATGCTGGTAGAACTGATTTAAGTTTGCCTGCATTAAAGTCCCCGGCCACTAGGAGAGCCGCCTCTGGATGAGCATTTCCTTCTTTGCTTACGGCCTTATACAGCTGGTTGAGTTCCGTCTTAGTGCCTTCATGGGTTGGTGTTGGCAAATAGACAGCTACGAATAATATAGATGAAAACTCTCTTGGTAAGTTGTGTGGTCTACAGTTTATCATGAGATACTCTACCTCAGGCGAGCAAAACCTTGAGACTTCCTTATTATTTGATTTTGCACACCAGCTGTTATTGACAAATAGACACAGACAACCACCCCTTGTCTTACCGGAGGCAGCTGTTCTCTTGCCGATGCACAGAAAAACCAGCCAACTGTACATTATCCATGTTGTCGTTCAGCCACGACTCGGTGGAACATAACATATTACCATTTTTAATGTCCCGTTGGTAGGATCGTCTTAAACGTAACTCATCCAGTTTATTCTCCAGTGATTGCACATTGGACAATAGGACGGATGGGGGAGGCGGGTTACACACTCGCCGACAAATTCTAACAATACACCCGGACCTGCGTCCCCTGTTTTGGCGTCTTTTCTTCATGTGAATGACAGGGATTTGTGCCTGGTCCGGTATCTGGAATAAATGCTTCGCGTCCGACTCGTTAATAAAGGGAAAAATCCTTGTCCAGTTTGAGGTGAGTAATCGCTGTTCTGATATCCAGAACCTCCAGATATCCAGAACCTCTTTTCGCTCATAAGAGATGGTGGCAGAAACATTACGTTCAAAACAAGTTACAAACAAAGTGAAAAAACACAACATAGTACAATTGGTTAAGAGCCTGTAAAAGGGCAGCCATCTCCTCTGGCGCCATTAGTATGTTCTGTTCAGCTCTGTGTAACCCTGTCGAGTCATGTGAGGCTCTGTCAAGCCCTTTGAGGCGCTATGAAGCCCTATGGACTTCTGTAATGCCCTATGTAGCTCTATGCAGCTCTGTGCAGCCTGTTCCAGTGTGTTGTGTGTTCATGTATTTGTACATGTCAGAGAGGAAGGAATAATAGACAGGACGGCGCTAGCGCAACATTACACATTATTAATCATGTTCACTTCTTCTGAGAGGGGGAGGCGATGAAGGGAGGAGAAGGGGGAGGGGGAGGCGGAGTGGAAGAAGAGGAGGATGAGGAAGAGGGGGAGAGGAGGATGGTTTGAAAAGGCATAAATAACTACCATCAATCATGCAGCAGTCAACGTTTTCACATGTTGGGACTGCCTGTTATTGGCAGCAACCAGGGATCTCTCTCTCTGGGTGTGTGTGTGTGTTGTCTCTCCTAACCTGGACCCCCCCTATCCCTTTATCCCTCTCTCTCTTCCCCTCTCCCCTTCTTCATCTTCCCTTCATCCGACAGCACAAACAACAACAGTTGAGGAATCAGCCTTGTCAGCAGTGGGCTGGCAGGTGTGTTAACTCCCCCAGTACCAAATTAGGACGTGCAAGATTGCAGAAAAGCGTTAGCACTCATTTCTCCCATTTTTAATCAGAACTATTTAGAGGGCTAGTGATGGCATGGAGACACAGTGGTTAGAGTCAACCTACGGGTCGATGTTGCCCATATGTACAGGTCTTGGACCAGATTAGACCACCTGAATCATAATCATAGCTGCTAGAGGGTAGGTGAGAAATTGACCTTAGATCAGTGTTTTTTGACTTCATGCTAGAACAACGGTTTGTGTAGTTATAAAATGGTCTCTTTCAGTAAACATAGCCCCTCTCTAACAAGGTTAAAGAAAATGTAATTCTCATTAAGGATCAATACAAACATAAGACTTAATATATGTTTAAAGTATTTTATTTAAAGAAAGAAGCTTTATTTTTTACCGAGATATGTAATTGAGAACAATTTATCTTTTACCAGAGCAACCTGGTCACCATTTACTGACACTAGGAGGTGCTAGAGGTCTGTGTAGCGTGTCTTACCTACCAGGGCATTCTCCTTGTGTGTGCTTGTTTGTTTGCTTGTGTGTGTGTGATTTTAGATGGTCTAACTACTTGCTGTATGCTGTAGCATGGAGTTGCACACTCTGCCCTCTCATCCCAAACACTGCTCCGAAACACTGCTCTCATCCCAAGCACTGCTCTCATCCCAAACACTGCTCTCATCCCAAACACTGCTCCCAAACACTGCTCTTATCCCAAACACTATCATTAACCGTGTGTGTGTGTGTAGTCCAGTGTTCAGTGTTCACAGGTTATGTTTAGTTTATTAGGGACAAATGATGACATGGTTAACAGTTGACAGTTGAGACAGACATTTTGACTCTTAAACACGGCGGTCGTGTCGTTTTCCCCAACACAGACAGATGTAAAGGCGGTCGTGTCGTTTTCCCCAACACAGACAGATGTAAAGGCGGTCGTGTCGTTTTCCCCAACACAGACAGATGTAAAGGCGGTCGTGTCGTTTTCCCCAACACAGACAGATGTAAAGGCGGTTCCCCAACACAGACAGATGTAAAGGCGGTCGTGTCGTTTTTCCCCAACACAGACAGATGTAAAGGCGGTCGTGTCGTTTTCCCCAACACAGACAGATGTAAAGGCGGTCGTGTCGTTTTCCCCAACACAGACAGATAAAGGCGGTCGTGTCGTTTTCCCCAACACAGACAGAGATGTTTTCCCAACACAGACAGGCGGTCGTGTCGTTTTCCCCAACACAGACAGATGTAAAGGCGGTCGTGTCGTTTTCCCCAACACAGACAGATGTAAAGGCGGCGTTTTCCCCAACACAGACAGTGTCGTTTTCCCCAACACAGACAGATGTAAAGGCGGTCGTGTCGTTTTCCCCAACACAGACAGATGTAAAGGCGGTCGTGTCGTTTTCCCCAACACAGACAGATGTAAAGGCGGTCGTGTCGTTTTCCCCAACACAGACAGATGTAAAGGCGGTCGTGTCGTTTTCCCCAACACAGACAGATGTAAAGGCGGTCGTGTCGTTTTCCCCAACACAGACAGATGTAAAGGCGGTCGGTCGTTTTCCCCAACACAGACAGATGTAAAGGCGGTCGTGTCGTTTTCCCCAACACAGACAGATGTAAAGGCGGTCGTGTTGTTTTCCCCAACACAGACAGATGTAAAGGTTCAGGTTGTTTGATTTCACTTCAGATAAAACAATGAATATTGTAATCTTACTGTGTTACTGTGAATGTATTTAGTGATTATAAAATGTACCCATAATTTGTGTAAAAGAGTTTGAGGAAATATTTTGCCCATTTGTCAACAGAGTAATGAAATGAACACTGTTTCTTTCAAAATTGTTCAAAATTTGGAGAGAAATCGTGTTATTCAAATTTTCTGATTCTGTCTCTCTCTCTCTCTCTCTCTCTCTCTCTCTCTCTCTCTCTCTCTCTCTCTCTCTCTCTCTCTCTCTCTCTCTCTCTCTCTCTCTCTCTCTCTCTCTCTCTCTCTCTCTCTCTCTCTCTCTCTCACTCCCAATAACACACTTAATCTAATAAAGAACTAGGAGAATTGAAGAGTGCCTTCTCGGTTTCCCTGGTTTATAAAAGCAGAGTTGAAAAAGTCCATCCTGCTTCCATGCCTACTACAGCTCACTGTTCATAGTGTTGGTGTCATTATGAAGCTGATGTTACAGCCTATCGTTCAATGAACTAGGCTTTAGGAGAAAGTTGTGCGACTGAATTCTCCCCTACTCATATCATAGCACGCTAGTCACATAGACTTATCCATGTTGTGTCATTATGTTAATGTGTTGCGTTGCCATCCTGTGGGATGACCTGTTGATGGTGCTGTCCTGTATAGTTTCCTGTCTAGTAACATTTTTTGAGGGGACATATTTTCTCTTCTAATTCTAGTGTCAGTGGTACCTTCTACCAATTTACGTCCTAAGTCAACCTGTTTCCTGTCTAACGGTTACAGTATATGGATATTTTTGTAAGAAAATATCAAAGCAAACACAGCAAAAGTGAGTCTTCCTCTGGGTTGTCTGTAATGTGCTGGGGTTGTATTGTTGCATGTTTTCTGATCATCTTCATGCAGACAGTTAGACTGAGAGATATGAGGCCTGAGGCTGGGATAACAACACAGAGTTCCATACAGCCACTTCTTAAAACACTTAGGGTGAACCTCCTATAAGTAGTGGTTATGGGCTTGTTTTCTGGTTTGAGGAGATATAATCCTAGAATATTTTGTGAGAAATTTTACATTATTTTATTCCAAAGAAAAATTGAGCTCCTCTAATCTCTCTGGAATTTAAATGATATAAAAACACATCATTTAAAAAAAATGGGTAGGCCTATATTTATTTTTGAACTGTTGTTGATATTTTCACATTTCATGAAGAAGAAATCAAAATAGTGTAAGAATCTGGCTAGGTGGAGAATCACCAACTGCATATTCTGCATTTACCATTCAGTGTTCCGTCCCCTACCTACGAGATAGAGACAGATTAGGTATTGTTTTTTCCCATACAGATTTAGTTATTTACTGTATTCATTACAACAATCATACAAATATTTACATCAATTGAAATTCACACATTCTAATTTTCAAACAAGGACAAAATACAAAATGTTTAGACACACGAAAAACAAAATACCACAATAAATGTGATTATGTAAAAGAAAGCCAGAACAAAAGAGAGATGGGGATTAGAGAGGAGACAGGTAATCCTAAACATGTATGTGTAGTAGATATTGTATGTATGCATCTGTTCCCTGTCATCTACTACACAGATTGAGTGATGATGGCTCTGACTATTCCTCTCCACCCTCCTCTCCACCCTCCTCTCTGCCCTCCTCTCCACCCTCCTCTCCACCCTCCTCTCCGCCCTCCTCTCTGCCCTCCTCTCTGCCCTCCTCTCCACCCTCCTCTCTGCCCTCCTCTCCACCCTCCTCTCCACCCTCCTCTCCGCCCTCCTCTCTGCCCTCCTCTCCACCCTCCTCTCTACCCTCCTCTCCACCCTCCTCTCTACCCTCCTCTCTGCCCTCCTCTCCACCCTCCTCTCTACCCTCCTCTCTAACCTCCTCTCTACCCTCCTCTCCACCCTCCCCTCTACCCTCCTCTCTGCCCTCCTCTCCACCCTCCTCTCTGCCCTCCTCTGCCCTCCTCTCTGCCCTCCTCTCTGCCCTCCTCTCTGCCCTCCTCTCCACCCTCCTCTCCACCCTCCTCTCTGCCATCCTCTCCACCCTCCTCTACTACACAGATTGAGTGATGATGGCTCTGACTATTCCTCTCTACCCTCCTCTCTGCCCTCCTCTCCACCCTCCTCTACTACACAGATTGAGTGATGATGGCTCTGACTATTCCTCTCTACCCTCCTCTCTACCTTCCCTCTCCACCCTCCTCTACTACACAGATTGAGTGATGATGGCTCTGACTATTCCTCTCTACCCTCCTCTCTGCCATCCTCTCCACCCTCCTCTACTACACAGATTGAGTGATGATGGCT
>NC_060182.1:15786883-15819383 GCF_021184085.1 Oncorhynchus gorbuscha
TGAAGCAAGGAGGATGAGGGAGGGAGGATGGTGTGGGTTTGGGCTCCCTCTGTTTTTTATTTGAGGGAGGCTGGTATGTGTGTGCATGTGTGTACAGTATGTATTGAAAAGTAGTTGTAGTGGTGAAGTAGTGTGTTTGTGTTTATACCAGAGATGAAGGTCTGTGTGTATGTGTGTGTGCATGAGTGTTTCAGAAATGTGTGTGTGTGTGAGGCTGAGGTATTAATCTTCCTTGTCAGTGGAGCCCAGATGTGGGGCCCTTCCAGCAGCACAAACCCGGACTCAGCACTCTTCTGTGGACTTGGGGAGGCGGCCGAGGGTGGGTGTCTGCTGGTGGTTATGGTATTGGAGCGCAGAGCACATACTGAGAGGGCAAGGGGGACAACACACAGCAGATTAGCTAATGATATTAGCCAGAGAACAGCCTCGGGCAACACCCAGCGGTCCCAATTAGTGGAGTTTCTGAGAAGTTACCCTGTGGCCCCCCAAAACACCCTGACACCTCCACACATCCAAACACACCCTGACACCTCCACATATCCAAACACACCCTGACACCTCCACATATCAAAACACACCCTGACACCCCCACACATCCAAATACACCCCGACATCTCCACACATCCAAAAACACCTCCACACATCCAAACACACACGACATCCCCACACATCCAAACACACCAGACACCCCCACACATCCAAACACACCAGACACCCCCACACATCCAAACACACCCGACACCCCCCCCCACACCCCACATATCTAAACACACCCGACAACTCCACACATCCAAACACAACCGACACCCCCACACATCCAAAACACCCCCACACATCCAAACACACCCTGACACCCCCACACACCCAAACACACCCCGACACCTCCACACATCCAAACACACCCTAACACCCAAACTTTCAAAAACACCCCCACACATCCAAAAACACCCCCACACATCCAAACACACTCTGACACCCCCACACATCCAAAAACACCCCCACACATCCAAACACACCGACACCCAAACACATCCAAAAAACACCCCCACACATCCAAACATCTAAACACACCCGACACCCCCACACATCCAAACACACCCAGACACCCCCACACATCCAAACACACCCGACACCTCCACACATCCAAACACACTTGACACCTCCACACATCCAAACACACCCTAACACCCAAACTTTCAAAAACACCCCCACACATCCAAACACACTCTGACACCCCACACTCCCACACATTGAAACACCCCCACACCCCCACACCCCCACACATCGAAACACACCCGACACCTCCACACATCCAAACACACCTAAACACCCCCACACACCCCAACACCCCCACACATCCAAACACACCCAGACACCCCCACACATCCAAACACACTTGACACCTCCATACATCCAAACACAACCTGACATACCCACACTTTCAAAAACACCCCCACACATCCAAACACACTCTGACACCCCCACACATCCAAAAACACCCCACACATCCAAACACACCCTGACACCCAAACACATCCAAAAACACCCCCACACATCCAAACACACCCCTACACCCCCACACATCTAAACACACCCCGACACCTCCACACATCCAAACATACCCCAACACATCCAAACACCCCCGACACCCCCACACCCCCACACAGCTAAACACACCCTGACACCCAAACACATCCAAAAACACTCCCATACATCCAAACACACCCTTACACCCCCACACATCTAAACACACCCCGACACCTCCACACATCCAAACACACCCTAACACCCCCACACATCCAAACACACCCTAACATCCCCACACATCCAAACATACCCCAACACATCCAAACACCCCGACACCCCCACACCCCCACACATCTAAACACAACGACACCTCCACACATCCAAACACACCCTAACACCCCCACACATCCAAACCCACCGTAACACCCCCACACATCCAAACATTACCAACACCCCCACACATCCAAACAAACCCGACACTCCCACACATCTAAACAAACCTCACACCGCCACACATCCAAACACACCCAGACACCCCCACACATTCAAACACACCCGACACCTCCACACATCCAAACACACCCAAACACACCCCAACACCCCCACACATCCAAACACACACTGACACCCCCAAACATCCAAACACACCTGACTCCCCCACATATCCAAACACACCCGACACCTCCACACATCCAAACACACCCTGACACCCCCACACATCCAAATACACCCGACATCTCCACACATCCAAAAACACCTCCACACATCCAAACACACCGACACACCTCCACACATCCAAACACACCCGACACCCCCACACATCCAAACACACCCGACACCCCACACATCCAAACACCCCGACACCCCCACACATCCTAACACCCCCACACATCCAAACCCACCCTAACACCCCCACACATACAAACATTACCAACACCCCCACACATCTAAACAAACCCGACACTGCCACAAATCCAAACACCCCCAGACACCCCCACACATCCAAACACACCCGAAACCTCCACACATCCAAACACACCCCGACACTCCCACACATCCAAACAAACCCTGACACCGCCACACATCCAAACACAACCTGACACACCCACACTTTCAAAAACACCCCCACACATCCAAACACACTATGACACCCGCACACATCCAAAAACACCCCCCACACATCCAAACACACCCTTACACTCCCATACATCCAAACACACCCTTACACCCCCACACATCTAAACACACCCCGACACCTCCACACATCCAAACACACCCTAACACCCCCACACATACAAACACACCCTAACACCCCCACACACCCAAACACACCCTAACACCCCCACACATCCAAACACACCTGGACACCTCCACACATCCAAACACACCCTAACACCCCCACACATCCAAACATTACCAACACCCCCACACATCTAAACAAACCCGACACTGCCACACATCCAAACACACCCAGACACCCCCACACATCCAAACACACCCGACACCTCCAGACATCCAAACACACCCCCGACACTCCCACACATCTAAACAAACCCTTACACCGCCACACATCCAAACACACCCAGACACCCCCACACATTCAAACACACCCGACACCTCCACACATCCAAACATACCCTGACACCACCACATATCCAAACACACCCCGACACCTACACACATCCAAACACACCCTGACACCCCCACATATCCAAATACACCCCGACATCTCCACACATCCAAAAACACCTCCACACATCCAAACACACCCGACACCTCCACACATCCAAACACACCCGACACCCCCACACATCCAAACACACCTGACACCCCCACACATCCAAACACACCCGACACCCCCACATCCAAATACACCCCGACATCTCCACACATCCAAAAACACCCGACACCTCCACACATCCAAACACACCCGACACCCCCACACATCCAAACACACCAGACACCCCCACACATCCAAACACACCCGACACCCCCACACCCCACATATCTAAACACACCCGACACCTCCACACATCCAAACACAACCGACACCCCCACACATCCAAACACACCCTGACACCCAAACACATCCAAAAACACCCCCACACATCCAAACACACGCTGACACCCCCACACACCCAAACACACCCCGACACCTCCACACATCCAAACACACCTCCACACATCCAAACACACCCTAACACCCAAACTTTCAAAAACACCCCCACACATCCAAACACACTCTGACACCCCCACACATCCAAAAACACCCACACATCCAAACACACCCTGACACCCAAACACATCCAAAAACACCCCCACACATCCAAACATACCCGACACCGCCACACATCCAAACACACCCAGACACCCCCAAACATCCAAACACACCTGACACCCCCACATATCCAAACACACCTGACACCCCCACACATCCAAACACACCCGACACCTCCACACATCCAAACACACCGACACCCCCACACATCCAAACACACCAGACACCCCACACATCCAAACACACCCGACACCTCCACACATCCAAACACACCCGACACCCCCACACATCCAAACACACCGACACCTCCACACATCCAAACACACCCGACACCCCCACACATCCAAACACACCAGACACCCCCACACATCCAAACACACCGACACCGCCACACATCCAAACACACCCAGACAACCCCAAACATCCAAACACACTCGACACCTCCACACATCCAAACACACCCCGACATCTCCACACATCCAAAAACACCTCCACACATCCAAACACACCCTAACACCCAAACTTTCAAAAACACCCCCACACATCCAAACACACTCTGACACCCCCACACATCCAAAAACACCCCCACACATCCAAACATACCCGACACCGCCACACATCCAAACACACCCAGACACCCCCACACATCCAAACACACCATACACCCCCACACATCCAAACACACCCGACACCCCACAACCACATATCTAAACACACCCGACACCTCCACACATCCAAACACAACCGACACCCCCACACATCCAAAAACACCCCCACACATCCAAACACACCCTGACACCCAAACACATCCAAAAACACCCCCACACATCCAAACACACGCTGACACCCCACACACCCAAACACACCCCGACACCTCCACACATCCAAACACACCCTAACACCCAAACTTTCAAAAACACCCCCACACATCCAAAAACACCCCCACACATCCAAACACACCCGGACACCCAAACACATCCAAAAACACCCCCACACATCCAAACATACCCCGACACCGCCACACATCCAAACACACCCAGACAACCCCAAACATCCAAACACACTCGACACCTCCACACATCCAAACACACCCCGACATCTCCACACATCCAAAAACACCTCCACACATCCAAACACACCCTAACACCCAAACTTTCAAAAACACCCCCACACATCCAAACACACTCTGACACCCCCACACATCCAAAAACACCCCCACACATCCAAACATACCCCGACACCGCCACACATCCAAACACACCCAGACACCCCCACATATCCAAACACACCTGACACCCCCACACAGCCAAACACACCCGACACCCCCACACATCCAAACACACCAGACACCCCACACATCCAAACACACCCGACACCCCCACAACCCACATATCTAAACACACCCGACACCTCCACACATCCAAACACAACCGACACCCCCACACATCCAAAAACACCCCACACATTCAAACACACCCTGACACCCAAACACATCCAAAAACACCCCCACACATCCAAACACACGCTGACACCCCCACACACCCAAACACACCCCGACACCTCCACACATCCAAACACACCCTAACACCCAAACTTTCAAAAACACCCCCACACATCCAAAAACACCCCCACACATCCAAACACACCCTGACACCCAAACACATCCAAAAACACCCCCACACATCCAAACATACCCCGACACCGCCACACATCCAAACACACCCAGACACCCCCAAACATCCAAACACACCCGACACCTCCACACATCCAAACACACCCTAACACCCACACTTTCAAAAACACCCCCACACATCCAAACACACTCTGACACCCATACATCCAAAAACACCCCCACACATCTAAACACACCCTGACACCCAAACACATCCAAACATACCCCCACACATCCAAACACCCCCGACACCCCCACACCCCCACACATCCAAACACACTCTGACACCCCCACACATCCAAAAACACCCCCACACATCCAAACACACCCTGACACCCAAACACATCCAAAAACACCCCACACATCCAAACATACCCCGACACCGCCACACATCCAAACACACCCAGACACCCCCACACACCCAAACACACCCCGACACCTCCACACATCCAAACACACCCTAACACCCACACTTTCAAAAACACCCCACACATCCAAACACACTCTGACACCCATACATCCAAAAACACCCCCACACATCCAAACACACCCTGACACCCAAACACATCCAAACATACCCCCACACATCCAAACACCCCCGACACCCCCACACCCCCCCACACATCGAAACACACCCCGACACCTCCACACATCCAAACACACCTAAACACCCCCACACACCCCAACACCCCCACACATCCAAACACACCCAGACACCCCCACACATCCAAACACACTTGACACCTCCATACATCCAAACACAACCTGACATACCCACACTTTCAAAACACCCCCACACATCCAAACACACCCCCACACATCTAAACACACCCCGACACCTCACACATCCAAACACACCCTAACACCCCCACACATCCAAACACACCCTAACACCCCCACACATCCAAACACCCTAACACCCCCACACATCCAAACATACCCCCACACATCCAAACACCCCGACACCCCCACACCCCCACACATCTAAACACACCCGACACCTCCACACATCCAAACACACCCGGACACCTCCACACATTCTAACACCCCCACACATCCAAACCCACCCTAACACCCCCACACATCCAAACATTACCAACACCCCCACACATCTAAACAAACCCGACACTGCCACAAATCCAAACACCCCCAGACACCCCCACACATCCAAACACACCCGAAACCTCCACACATCCAAACACACCCCGACACTCCCACACATCTAAACAAATCCTGACACCGCCACACATCCAAACACAACCTGACACACCCACACTTTAAAAAACACCCCCACACATCCAAACACACTCTGACACCCCCACACATCCAAAACACCCCCACACATCCAAACACACCCTGACACCCAAACACATCCAAAATCACCCCCACACATCCAAACACACCCTTACACTCCCATACATCCAAACACACCCTTACACCCCCACACATCTAAACACACCCGACACCTCCACACATCCAAACACACCCTAACACCCCCACACATCCAAACACACCCTAACACCCCCACACATCCAAAATACCCCACACATTCAAACACCCCCGATACCCCCACACCCCCACACATCTAAACACACCCCGACACCTCCACACATCCAAACACACCTGGACACCTCCACACATCCAAACACACCCTAACACCCCCACACATCCAAACATTACCAACACCCCCACACATCTAAACAAACCCAGACACTGCCACACATCCAAACACACCCCAACACCCCCACACATCCAAACACACACTGACACCCCCAAACATCCAAACACACCCTGACACCCTTACACCCCCACACATCTAAACACACCCTAATTCCCCCAACACATCCAAACACAACCAGACACCCCCACACATCCAAACACACCCGACACCTCCACACATCCAAACACACCCTGACACACCCACACGTTAAAAAACACCCCCACTCATCCAAACACACCCTAATTCCCCCAACACATCCAAACACACCCTGATACCCCCCACACATCCAAACACACCCTGACACACCCACACATCCAAACACACCCTGACACACCCACACATCCAAACAAACCCTTACACTCCCATACATCCAAACACACCCTTACACCCCCACATATCTAAACACACCCCCACACATCCAAACACCCCGACACCCCACACATCTAAACACACCCCGACACCTCCACACATCCAAACACACCCTGACACCCCCACACATCTAAACACAGCCCCACACATCCAAACACCCCGACACCCCCACACATCTAAACACACCCCGCCATCTCCACACATCCAAAAACACCCCCACACATCCAAACACATCATTGCACTCCGATACATCCAAACACACCCTTACACCCCCACACATCCAAACATACCCCGATATCCCCACACATCCAAACACACCCAGACACCCCACACATTCAAACACACCCTTACACCCCCACATATCTAAACACACCCTAATTCCCCAAACACATCCAAACACAACCTGAGACCCCCACACATCCAAACATACCCCGACATCCCCACACATCCAAACACACCAGACGCCCCACACATCCAAACACACCCTGACACCCCCACACATCCAAACAAACCCTACACCCCCACACATCAAAACACACCCTTACACCCCCACACATCTAAACACACCCTAATTCCCCCAACACATCCAAACACACCCTGATACCCCCACACATCCAAACATACCCCGACATCCCCACACATCAGAACACACCCTAACACCCCCACACATCCAAACACACCCTAACATCCCACATATCCAAACACAACCTAACACCCCCACACATCCAAACACACCCCTACACCCCCACACATCTAAACACACCCTAATTCCTCCAACACATCCAAACACCCCGACACCCCCACACATCTAAACACACCCCGCCATCTCCACACATCCAAAAACACCCCCACACATCCAAACACATCATTGCACTCCGACAACATCCAAACACACCCTTACACCCCCACACATCCAAACATACCCGATACCCACACATCCAAACACACCCAGACACCCCACACATTCAAACACACCCTTACACCCCCACATATCTAAACACACCCTAATTCCCCAAACACATCCAAACACAACCTGAGACCCCCACACATCCAAACATACCCCGACATCCCCACACATCCAAACACACCAGACGCCCCACACATCCAAACACACCCTGACACCCCACACATCCAAACAAACCCTACACCCCCACACATCAAAACACACCCTACACCCCCACACATCTAAACACACCCTAATTCCCCCAACACATCCAAACACACCCTGATACCCCCACACATCCAAACATACCCGACATCCCCACACATCAGAACACACCCTAACACCCCCACACATCCAAACACACCCTAACATCGCCACATATCCAAACACAACCTAACACCCCACACATCCAAACACACCCCTACACCCCCACACATCTAAACACACCCTAATTCCTCCACACATCCAAACACACCCTTACATCCCCAACACATCCAAACATACCCTGACACCCCACACATCCAAACACACCCTGACACCCCCAACACATCCAAACACACCCTGACACCCCCACACATCCAAACACACCTGACACCTCCACACATCCAAACACACCCCTAACACCCCACACACATCCAAACACACCCTAACACCGCCACATATCCAAACACACCCTTAACACCCCCACACATCCACCACACCCCTACACCCCCACACATCCAAACACACCCTAATTCCTCCAACACATCCAAACACACCCTTACACCCCCACACATCCAAACACACCCTACACCCCCCCACACATCTAAACACACCCTAATTCCTCCAACACATCCAAACACACCCGACACCCCACACATCCAAACACACCCTGACACCCACACATCCAAACACACCCTGACACCCCCAACACATCCAAACACACGCTGACACCCCCACACATCCAAACACACCCGACACCTCCACACATCCAAACACACCCTAACACCCCCACACATCCAAACACACCCTAACACCGCCACATATCCAAACACACCCTTAACACCCCCACACATCCACCAACCCCTACACCCATCCAAACACACCCTAATTCCTCCAACACATCCAAACACACCCTTACACCCCCACACATCCAAACATATTTTAACACCCCCACACATCTAAACACACCCTAATTCCCCCAACACATCCAAACACACCCTGATACCCCCACAAATCCAAACATACCCCGACATCCCCACACATCCAACGACACCAGGACACCCCACACATCCAAACACACCTTACACCCCCACACATCCAAACATACCCTTGACACCCCCACACATCTAAACACACCCTAATTCCCCCAACACATCCAAACACACCCTGATACCCCCACAAATCCAAACATACCCCGACATCCCCACACATCCAACGACACCAGGACACCCCACACATCCAAACACACCCTTACACCCCCACACATCTAAACACACCCTAATTCCTCCATACATCCAAACATACTCCCACACATCCAAACATACCCCGACATCCCCACACATCCAACGACACCAGACACCCCACACATCCAAACACACCCTTACACCCCACACATCTAAACACACCCTAATTCCCTCCACACATCCAAACACACCCTGACACCCCAACACATCCAAACACACCTGACACACCCCGACACCTCCACATAAAAACACACCCTAACACCCCACACATCCAAACACACCCTAACACCGCCACACAACCTAACACACCCTAACACCCCCACACATCCAAACACACCCCTACACCCCCACACATCTAAACACACCCTAATTCCTCCAACACATCCAAACACACCCTTACACCCCCACACATCCAAACATACCCCGACACCCCCACACATCTAAACACACCCTAATTCCCCCAACACATCCAAACACACCCTGATACCCCACACATCCAACCACACCCGGACACCCCACACATCCAAACACACCTGTACACCCCCACACATCTAAACACACCCCGACACCTCCACACATCCAAACACAACCTAACACCCCCACACATCCAAACACACCCCTACACCCCCACACATCTAAACACACCCTAATTCCTCCAACACATCCAAACACACCCTTACATCCCCACACATCCAAACATACCCTGAGAACCCACACACATCCAGACACACCCTGACACCCCCAACACATCCAAACACACGCTGACACCCCCACACACCCAAACACACCCGACACCTCCACACATCCAAACACACCCTAACACCCCCACACATCCAAACACACCCTAACACCGCCACATATCCAAACACACCCTTAACACCCCCACACATCCACCACACCCCTACACCCCCACACATCTAAACACACCCTAATTCCCCAACACATCCAAACACACCCTGATACCCCCACAAATCCAAACATACCCCGACATCCCCACACACCCAAACACACCCGACACCTCCACACATCCAAACACACCCTAACACCCCCACACATCCAAACACACCCTAACACCGCCACATATCCAAACACACCCTTAACACCCCCACACATCCAAACACCCCTACACCCCCACACATCCAAACACACCCTAATTCCTCCAACACATCCAAACACACCCTTACACCCCCACACATCCAAACATACCCCGACACCCCACACATCTAAACACACCCTAATTCCCCCAACACATCCAAACACACCCTGATACCCCCACAAATCCAAACATACCCCGACATCCCCACACATCCAACGACACCAGGACACCCCACACATCCAAACACACCCATACACCCCCACACATCCAAACATACCCGACACCCCCACACATCTAAACACACCCTAATTCCCCCAACACATCCAAACACACCCTGATACCCCCACAAATCCAAACATACCCCGACATCCCCACACATCCAACGACACCAGGACACCCCACACATCCAAACACACCCTTACACCCCCACACATCTAAACACACCCTAATTCCCTCCATACATCCAAACATACTCCCACACATCCAAACATACCCCGACATCCCCACACATCCAACGACACCAGGACACCCCACACATCCAAACACACCCTTACACCCCCACACATCTAAACACACCCTAATTCCCTCCACACATCCAAACACACCCTGACACCCCCAACACAACCAAACACACCCTGACACACCCCGACACCTCCACACATAAAAACACACCCTAACACCCCCACACATCCAAACACACCCTAACACCGCCACACAACCTAACACACCCTAACACCCCCACACATCCAAACACACCCCTACACCCCCCACACATCTAAACACACCCTAATTCCTCCAACACATCCAAACACACCCTTACACCCCCACACATCCAAACATACCCCGACACCCCCACACATCTAAACACACCCTAATTCCCCCAACACATCCAAACACACCCTGATACCCCCACACATCCAACCACACCCGGACACCCCACACATCCAAACACACCTGTACACCCCCACACATATAAACACACCCGACACCTCCACACATCCAAACACAACCTAACACCCCCACACATCCAAACACACCCGACACCCCCACACATCTAAACACACCCCCGACACCTCCACACATCCAAACACACCCGGACACCTCCACACATCCAAACACACCCTAACACCCCCACACATCCAAACACACCCTAACACCCCCACACATCCAAACATTACCAACACCCCCACACATCTAAAGAAATCCCGACACTGCCACACATCCAAACACACCCAAACACCCCCACACATCCAAACACACCCGACACCTCCACACATCCAAACACAACCTAACACCCCCACACATCCAAACACACCCCGACACCCCCACACATCTAAACACACCCCGACACCTCCACACATCCAAACACACCCGGACACCTCCACACATCCAAACACACCCTAACACCCCCACACATCCAAACACACCCTAACACCCCCACACATCCAAACATTGCCAACACCCCCACACATCTAAAGAAATCCCGACACTGCCACACATCCAAACACACCCAAACACCCCCACACATCCAAACACACCCGACACCTCCACACATCCAAACACACCCTGACACTCCCACACATCTAAACAAACCCCAACACCGCCACACATCCAAACACACCCAGACACCCCCACACAGCCAAACACACCCGACACCTCCACACATCCAAACACACCCCAACACGCCCCAACACCCCCACACATCCAAACACACCCTGACACTCTCAAACATCCAAACCCACCCTGACATCCCCACACACCCAAACACACCCCGACACCCCCACACATCCAAACACACCATTACACTCCCATACATCCAAACACACCCTTACACCCCCACACATCCAAACATATCCCCACACATCCAAACACACCCAGACACCCCACACATCCAAACACACCCTTACACCCCCACACATCCAAACATACCCCGACACCCCCACACATCTAAACACACCCTAATTCCCCCAACACATCCAAACACACCCTGATACCCCCACACATCCAACCCCACCCCGACACCCCACACATCCAAACACACCTGTACACCCCCACACATCTAAACACACCCCGACACCTCCACACATCCAAACACATCCGACACCTCCACACATCCAAACACAACCTAACACCCCCACACATCCAAACACACCCCGACACACCCACACATCTAAACACACCCCGACACCTCCACACATCCAAACACACCCGGACACCTCCACACATCCAAACACACCCTAACACCCCCCACACATCCAAACACACCCTAACACCCCCACACATCCAAACATTACCAACACCCCCACACATCTAAAGAAATCCCGACACTGCCACACATCCAAACACACCCAAACACCCCCACACATCCAAACACAACCGACACCTCCACACATCCAAACACACCCTGACACTCCCACACATCTAAACAAACCCCAACACCGCCACACATCCAAACACACCCAGACACCCCACACAGCCAAACACACCCGACACCTCCACACATCCAAACACACCCCAACACGCCCCAACACCCCCACACATCCAAACACACCCTGACACTCCCAAACATCCAAACACACCCTGACATCCCCACACACCCAAACACACCCCGACACCCCCACACATCCAAACACACCATTACACTCCCATACATCCAAAAACACCCTTACAGCCCCACAAATCCAAACATACCCCGATATTCCCACACATCCAAACACACCCAGACACCCCACACATTCAAACACACCCTTACACCCCCACATATCTAAACACACCCTAATTCCCCAAACACATCCAAACACAACCTGATACCCCCACACATCCAAACATACCCGACATCCCCACACATCCAAACACACCAGACGCCCCACACATCCAAACACACCCTGACACCCCCACACATCCAAACAAACCCTTACACCCCCACACATCCAAACACACCCTTACACCCCCACACATCTAAACACACCCTAATTCCCCCAACACATCCAAACACACCCTGATACCCCCACACATCCAAACATATCCCCACACATCCAAACACACCCAGACACCCCACACATCCAAACACACCCTTACACCCCCACACATCCAAACATACCCCGACACCCCCACACATCTAAACACACCCTAATTCCCCCAACACATCCAAACACACCCTGATACCCCCACACATCCAACCACACCCGGACACCCCACACATCCAAACACACCTGTACACCCCCACACATCTAAACACACCCCGACACCTCCACACATCCAAACACATCCGACACCTCCACACATCCAAACACAACCTAACACCCCCACACATCCAAACACACCCGACACACCCACACATCTAAACACACCCCGACACCTCCACACATCCAAACACACCCGGACACCTCCACACATCCAAACACACCCTAACACCCCCACACATCCAAACACACCCTAACACCCCCACACATCCAAACATTACCAACACCCCCACACATCTAAAGAAATCCCGACACTGCCACACATCCAAACACACCCAAACACCCCCACACATCCAAACACACCCGACACCTCCACACATCCAAACACACCCTGACACTCCCACACATCTAAACAAACCCCAACACCGCCACACATCCAAACACACCCAGACACCCCCACACAGCCAAACACACCCGACACCTCCACACATCCAAACACACCCCAACACGCCCCAACACCCCCACACATCCAAACACACCCTGACACTCCCAAACATCCAAACACACCCTGACATCCCCACACACCCAAACACACCCCGACACCCCCACACATCCAAACACACCATTACACTCCCATACATCCAAAAACACCCTTACAGCCCCACAAATCCAAACATACCCCGATATTCCCACACATCCAAACACACCCAGACACCCCACACATTCAAACACACCCTTACACCCCCACATATCTAAACACACCCTAATTCCCCAAACACATCCAAACACAACCTGATACCCCCACACATCCAAACATACCCCGACATCCCCACACATCCAAACACACCAGACGCCCCACACATCCAAACACACCCTGACACCCCCACACATCCAAACAAACCCTTACACCCCCACACATCCAAACACACCCTTACACCCCACACATCTAAACACACCCTAATTCCCCCAACACATCCAAACACACCCTGATACCCCCACACATCCAAACATACCCCGACATCCCCACACATCAGAACACACCCTAACACCCCCACACATCCAAACACACCCTAACATCGCCACATATCCAAACACAACCTAACACCCCCACACATCCAAACACACCCCTACACCCCCACACATCTAAACATACCCTGAGAACCCACACACATCCAAACACAACCTAACACCCCCACACATCCAAACACACCCCGACACACCCACACATCTAAACACACCCCGACACCTCCACACATCCAAACACACCCGGACACCTCCACACATCCAAACACACCCTAACACCCCCACACATCCAAACACACCCTAACACCCCCACACATCCAAACATTACCAACACCCCCACACATCTAAAGAAATCCCGACACTGCCACACATCCAAACACACCCAAACACCCCACACATCCAAACACACCCGACACCTCCACACATCCAAACACACCCTGACACTCCCACACATCTAAACAAACCCCAACACCGCCACACATCCAAACACACCCAGACACCCCCACACAGCCAAACACACCCGACACCTCCACACATCCAAACACACCCCAACACGCCCCAACACCCCCACACATCCAAACACACCCTGACACTCCCAAACATCCAAACACACCCTGACATCCCCACACACCCAAACACACCCGACACCCCCACACATCCAAACACACCATTACACTCCCATACATCCAAAAACACCCTTACAGCCCCACAAATCCAAACATACCCCGATATTCCCACACATCCAAACACACCCAGACACCCCACACATTCAAACACACCCTTACACCCCCACATATCTAAACACACCCTAATTCCCCAAACACATCCAAACACAACCTGATACCCCACACATCCAAACATACCCCGACATCCCCACACATCCAAACACACCAGACGCCCACACATCCAAACACACCCTGACACCCCCACACATCCAAACAAACCCTTACACCCCCACACATCCAAACACACCCTTACACCCCCACACATCTAAACACACCCTAATTCCCCCAACACATCCAAACACACCCTGATACCCCCCACACATCCAAACATATCCCCACACATCCAAACACACCCAGACACCCCACACATCCAAACACACCCTTACACCCCCACACATCCAAACATACCCCGACACCCCCACACATCTAAACACACCCTAATTCCCCCAACACATCCAAACACACCCTGATACCCCCACACATCCAACCACACCCGGACACCCCACACATCCAAACACACCTGTACACCCCCACACATCTAAACACACCCCGACACCTCCACACATCCAAACACATCCGACACCTCCACACATCCAAACACAACCTAACACCCCCACACATCCAAACACACCCCGACACACCCACACATCTAAACACACCCCGACACCTCCACACATCCAAACACACCCGGACACTCCACACATCCAAACACACCCTAACACCCCCACACATCCAAACACACCCTAACACCCCCACACATCCAAACATTACCAACACCCCCACACATCTAAAGAAATCCCGACACTGCCACACATCCAAACACACCCAAACACCCCCACACATCCAAACACACCCGACACCTCCACACATCCAAACACACCCTGACACTCCCACACATCTAAACAAACCCCAACACCGCCACACATCCAAACACACCCAGACACCCCCACACAGCCAAACACACCCGACACCTCCACACATCCAAACACACCCCAACACGCCCCAACACCCCCACACATCCAAACACACCCTGACACTCCCAAACATCCAAACACACCCTGACATCCCCACACACCCAAACACACCCCGACACCCCACACATCCAAACACACCATTACACTCCCATACATCCAAAAACACCCTTACAGCCCCACAAATCCAAACATACCCCGATATTCCCACACATCCAAACACACCCAGACACCCCACACATTCAAACACACCCTTACACCCCCACATATCTAAACACACCCTAATTCCCCAAACACATCCAAACACAACCTGATACCCCCACACATCCAAACATACCCCGACATCCCCACACATCCAAACACACCAGACGCCCCACACATCCAAACACACCCTGACACCCCCACACATCCAAACAAACCCTTACACCCCCCACACATCCAAACACACCCTTACACCCCCACACATCTAAACACACCCTAATTCCCCCAACACATCCAAACACACCCTGATACCCCACACATCCAAACATACCCCGACATCCCCACACATCAGAACACACCCTAACACCCCCACACATCCAAACACACCCTAACATCGCCACATATCCAAACACAACCTAACACCCCCACACATCCAAACACACCCCTACACCCCCACACATCTAAACATACCCTGAGAACCCACACACATCCAGACACACCCTGACACCCCCAACACATCCAAACACACGCTGACACCCCCACACACCCAAACACACCCCGACACCTCCACACATCCAAACACACCCTAACACCCCCACACATCCAAACACACCCTAACACCGCCACATATCCAAACACACCCTTAACACCCCCACACATCCAAACACACCCCTACACCCCCACACATCTAAACACACCCTAATTCATCCAACACATCCAAACACACCCAGAAACCCCCACACATCTAAACACACCCTAATTCCCTCCACACATCCAAACACACCCAGAAACCCCCACACATCCAAACACACTTGACACCTCCATACATCCAAACACAACCTGACACCCTCAAACATCCAAACATACTCCCACACATCCAAACATACCCCGACATCCCTACACATCCAACGAGACTAGGACACCCCACACATCCAAACACACCCTAATTCCCTCCACACATCCAAACACACCCTGACACCCCCAACACCTCCACAAATAAAAACACACCCTACCACCCCCACACATCCAAACACACCCCTACACCCCCACACATCTAAACACACCCTAATTCCTCCAACACATCCAAACACACCCTTACACCCCCACACATCCAAACATACCCCGACACCCCCACACACATCTAAACACACCCTAATTCCCCCAACACATCCAAACACACCCTGATACCCCCACACATCCAACCACACCCGGACACCCCATACATCCAAACACACCCTTAACACCCCCACACATCCAAACACACCCCTACACCCCCACACATCTAAACACACCCTAATACCTCCAACACATCCAAACACACCCTTACACCCCCACACATCCAAACATACCCCGACACCCCCACACATCTAAACACACCCTAATTCCCCCAACACATCCAAACATACCCTGAGAACCCACACACATCCAGACACACCCTGACACTCCCAAACATCCAAACACACCCTGACATCCCCACACACCCAAACACACCCCGACACCCCCACACATCCAAACACACCATTACACTCCCAAACATCCAAACACACCCTGACATCCCCACACACCCAAACCCACCCCGACACCCCCACACATCCAAACACACCATTACACTCCGATACATCCAAATACACCCTTACACCCCCACACATCCAAACATACCCCGATATCCCCACACATCCAAACACACCCAGACACCCCACACATTCAAACACACCCTTACACCCCCACATATCTAAACACACCCTAATTCCCCAAACACATCCAAACACAACCTGATACCCCCACACATCCAAACACACTCTGACACCCCCACACATCCAAACACACCAGACGCCCCACACATCCAAACACACCCTGACACCCCCACACATCCAAACAAACCCTTACACCCCCACACATCCAAACACACCCTTACACCCCCACACATCCAAACACACCCTAACATCCCCACACATCAGAACACCCCACACATCCAAACACACCCTAACATCGCCACATATCCAAACACAACCTAACACCCCCACACATCCAAACACACCCCTACACCCCCACACATCTAAACATACCCTGAGAACCACACACATCCAGACACACCCTGACACCCCCAACACATCCAAACACACGCTGACACCCCCACACACCCAAACACACCCCGACACCTCCACACATCCAAACACACCCTAACACCCCCACACATCCAAACACACCCTAACACCGCCACATATCCAAACACACCCTTAACACCCCCACACATCCAAACACACCCCTACACCCCCACACATCTAAACACACCCTAATTCCTCCAACACATCCAAACACACCCTTACACCCACACACATCCAAACATACCCCGACACCCCCACACATCCAACGACACCAGGACACCCCACACATCCAAACACACCCTTACACCCCCACACATCTAAACACACCCTAATTCCCTCCACACATCCAAACACACCCAGAAACCCCCACACATCCAAACACACTTGACACCTCCATACATCCAAAAACAACCTGACACCCTCAAACATCCAAACATACTCCCACACATCCAAACATACCCCGACATCCCTACACATCCAACGAGACTAGGACACCCCACACATCCAAACACACCGTTACACCCCCACACATCTAAACACACCCTAATTCCCTCCACACATCCAAACACACCCTGACACCCCCAACACATCCAAACACACCCTGACACACCCCGACACCTCCACACATAAAAACACACCCTAACACCCCCACACATCCAAACACACCCTAACACCGCCACACATCCTAACACACCCTAACACCCCCACACATCCAAACACACCCCTACACCCCCACACATCTAAACACACCCTAATTCCTCCAACACATCCAAACACACCCTTACACCCCCACACATCCAAACATACCCCGACACCCCAACACATCCAAACACACCCTGATACCCCCACACATCCAACCACACCCGGACACCCCACACATGCAAACACACCTGTACACCCCCACACATCTAAACACACCCCGACACCTCCACACATCCAAACACATCCGACACCTCCACACATCCAAACACAACCTAACACCCCCACACATCCAAACACACCCCGACACCCCCACACATCTAAACACACCCCGACACCTCCACACATCCAAACACACCCGGACACCTCCACACATCCAAACACACCCCAACACGCCCCAACACCCCCACACATCCAAACACACCCTGACACTCCCAAACATCCAAACACACCCTGACATCCCCACACACCCAAACACACCCTGACACCCCCACACACCCAAACACACCCCGACACCTCCACACATCCAAACACACCCTAACACCCCCACACATCCAAACATACCCTGACACCCCCACATATCCAAACACACCCCGACACCGCCACACATCCAACCACACCCTGACACCCACACACATACAAATACACCCGACATCTCCACACATCCAAAAACACCCCCACACATCCAAACATAACCTGACACCGCCACACATCCAAACACACCCTGACACTCCCAACACATCCAAACACACGCTGACACCCCCACACACCCAAACACACCCTAACATCGCCACATATCCAAACACAACCTAACACCCCCACACATCCAAACACACCCCTACACCCCCACACATCTAAACATACCCTGAGAACCCACACACATCCAGACACACCCTGACACCCCCAACACATCCAAACACACCCTGACACCCCCACACATCCAAACACACACCCCGACACTCCCACACATCTAAACAAACCCTCACACCGCCACACATCCAAACACACCCAGACACCCCCACACATTCAAACACACCCAGACACCCCCACACATTCAAACACACCCGACACCTCCACACATCCAAACACACCCCAACATACCCCAACACCCCCACACATCCAAACACACACTGACACCCCCAAACATCCAAACACACACTGACACCCCCAAACATCCAAACACACCCTGACACCCTTACACCCCCACACATCTAAACACACCCTAATTCCCCCAACACATCCAAACACACCCAGACACCCCCACACATCCAAACACACCCGACACCTCCACACATCCAAACACACCCTGACACACCCACACGTTAAAAAACACCCCACACATCCAAACATAACCTGACACCGCCACACATCCAAACACACCCAGACACCCCCACACATCCAAACACACCCGACACCTCCACACATCCAAACACACCTCAACACACCCCAACACCCCCACACATCCAAAGACACCCGACACCCCCACACATCTAACCAAACCCCGACACCGCCACACACCTCAACACACCCCAACACCCCACACATCCAGACACACCCTGACACCCCCACACACCCAAACACACCCCGACACCTCCACACATCCAAACACACCCTAACACCCCCACACATCCAAACACACCCTAACACCCCCACACATCCAAACACACCCTAACACCCCCACACATCCAAACATACCCCCACACATCCAAACACCCCCACACACTCACACCCCCACACATCTAAACACACCCGACACCTTCACACATCCAAACACACCCTAACACCTCCACACATCCAAACATTACCAACACCCCCACACATCTAAACAAACACCGACACTGCCACACATCCAAACACACCAAGACACCCCCACACATCCAAACACACCGACACCTCCACACATCCAAACACACCTCAACACACCCCAACACCCCCACACATCCAAAGACACCCTGACACCCCCACACACCCAAACACACCCCAACACCCCCAAACATCCAAACACAACCTAACACCCCCACACATCCAAACACACCCCTACACCCCCACACATCTAAACATACCCTGAGAACCCACACACATCCAGACACACCCTGACACCCCCAACACATCCAAACACACCCTGACACCCCCACACATCCAAACACACCCCGACACTCCCACACATCTAAACAAACCCTCACACCGCCACACATCCAAACACACCCAGACACCCCCACACATTCAAACACACCCAGACACCCCCACACATTCAAACACACCCGACACCTCCACACATCCAAACACACCCCAACATACCCCAACACCCCCACACATCCAAACACACACTGACACCCCCAAACATCCAAACACACACTGACACCCCCAAACATCCAAACACACCCTGACACCCTTACACCCCCACACATCTAAACACACCCTAATTCCCCTAACACATCCAAACACACCCAGACACCCCCACACATCCAAACACACCCGACACCTCCACACATCCAAACACACCCTGACACACCCACACGTTAAAAAACACCCCCACACATCCAAACATAACCTGACACCGCCACACATCCAAACACACCCAGACACCCCCACACATCCAAACACACCCGACACCTCCACACATCCAAACACACCTCAACACACCCCAACACCCCCACACATCCAAAGACACCCGACACCCCCACACATCTAACCAAACCCCGACACCGCCACACACCTCAACACACCCCAACACCCCCACACATCCAGACACACCCTGACACCCCCACACACCCAAACACACCCGACACCTCCACACATCCAAACACACCCTAACACCCCCACACATCCAAACACACCCTAACACCCCCACACATCCAAACACACCCTAACACCCCACACATCCAAACATACCCCCACACATCCAAACACCCCCACACACTCACACCCCCACACATCTAAACACACCCGACACCTTCACACATCCAAACACACCCTAACACCTCCACACATCCAAACATTACCAACACCCCCACACATCTAAACAAACACCGACACTGCCACACATCCAAACACACCCAGACACCCCCACACATCCAAACACACCGACACCTCCACACATCCAAACACACCTCAACACACCCCAACACCCCCACACATCCAAAGACACCCTGACACCCCCACACACCCAAACACACCCCAACACCCCCAAACATCCAAACACACCCTGACACCCCCACACATCCAAACACACCCCGACACTCCCACACATCTAAACAAACCCTCACACCGCCACACATCCAAACACACCCAGACACCCCCACACATTCAAACACACCCAGACACCCCCACACATTCAAACACACCCGACACCTCCACACATCCAAACACACCCCAACATACCCCAACACCCCCACACATCCAAACACACACTGACACCCCCAAACATCCAAACACACACTGACACCCCCAAACATCCAAACACACCCTGACACCCTTACACCCCCACACATCTAAACACACCCTAATTCCCCCAACACATCCAAACACACCCAGACACCCCCACACATCCAAACACACCCGACACCTCCACACATCCAAACACACCCTGACACACCCACACGTTAAAAAACACCCCCACTCATCCAAACACACCCTTACACCCCACACATCTAAACACACCCTAATTCCCCCAACACATCCAAACACACCCTGATACCCCCACACATCCAAACACACCCTGACACCCCACACATCCAAACACACCCTAACACCCCCACACATCCTAACACCCCCACACATCCAAACACACCCTAACACTCACACACATCCAAACATACCCCTGAACATCCAAACACCCCCGACACCCCCACACATCTAAACACACCCAACACCTCCACACATCCAAACACACCCTAACACCTCCACACATCCAAACACACCCTAACACCCCCACACACCCTAACACCCCCACACATCCAAACACACCCTAACACTCCCACACATCCAAACATATCCCCGAACATCCAAACACCCCCGACACCCCACACCACCACACAACTAAACACACCCGACACCTCCACACATCCAAACACACCCTAACACCCCCACACATCCAATCACACCCAAACACCCCCACATATCCAAACACACCCGACACCCCCACACATCTAAACAAAACCCGCCACCGCCACACATCCAAACACACCCAGACACCCCCACACATCCAGACATACCCGACACCTCCACACATCCAAACACACCCGACACCCCACACATCTAAACACACCCCAACACCTCCACACATCCAAACACACCCTTACACCCCCACACATCTAAACACAGCCCCACACATCCAAACACCCCGACACCCCCACACATCTAAACACACCCCGACACCTCCACACATCCAAAACACCCCCACACATCCAAACACACCCTTACACTCCGATACATCCAAACACACCCTTACACCCCCACACATCCAAACACACCCTGACACCCCCACATATCCAAACACACCCCTACACCCCCACACATCTAAACACACCCTAATTCCTCAAACACATCCAAACACACCCTTACACCCCCACACATCCAAACATACCCTGACAAACCCACACATCTAAACACACCCTAATTCCTCCAACACATCCAAACACACCCTGATACCCCCACACATCCAAACATACCGCCGACATCCCCACACATCCAACCACACCCGGACACCCCACACATCCAATCACACCCAAACACCCCCACACATCCAAACACACCCGACACCCCACACATCTAGACAAACCCCGACACCGCCACACATCCAAACACACCCAGACACCCCCACACATCCAGACACACCCGACAACTCCACACATCCAAACACACCCCGACACCCCCACACATCTAAACAAACCCCGACACCGCCACACATTCAAACACACCCAGACACCCCCACACATCAAAACACACCCGACACCTTCACACATCCAAACACACCCCAACACACCCTTACACCCCAACACATCCAAACGCACCCTTACACCCCCACACATCTAAACACACCCCAATTCCCCCAACACATCCAAACACACCCTGATACCCCCACACATCCAAACATACCCCGACATCCCCACACATGCAAACACACCCGGACACCCCACACATCCAAACACACCCTTACACACCCACACATCTAAACACACCCTAATTACCCCAACACATCCAAACACAACCTGATACTCCCCACACATCCAAACACACCAGACACCCCACACATCCAAACACACCCTGACACCACCACACATCCAAACACACCCTTACACCCCCACACATCCGAACACACCCTTACACCCCCACACATCTAAACACACTCTAATTCCCCCAACACATCCAAACACACCCTGATACCCCCACACATCCAAACATACCCCGACATCCCCACACATCCAAACACACCCGGACACCCCACACATCCAAACATACCATGACACCTCACACATCCAGACACACCCGACACCTCCACACATCCAAACACACCCCGACACCCCCACACATCTAAACAAACCCCGACACCGCCACACATTCAAACACACCCAGACACCCCCACACATCAAAACACACCCGACACCTTCACACATCCAAACACACCCCAACACACCTTTACACCCCAACACATCCAAACACACCCTTACACCCCCACACATCTAAACACAACCTAATTCCCCCAACACATCCAAACACACCCTGATACCCCCACACATCCAAACATACCCCGACATCCCCACACATGCAAACACACCCGGACACCCCACACATCCAAACACACCCTTACACACCCACACATCTAAACACACCCTAATTACCCCAACACATCCAAACACAACCTGATACCCCCACACATCCAAACACACCAGACACCACACACATCCAAACATACCCTGACACCCCCACACATCCAGACACCCCCACACATCCAAACACACCCTGACACCCTCACACATCCAAACACACCCCAACACCCCCACACATCCAAACACACCCTGACACCCCCACACACCCAAACACATCCCGACACCTCCACACATCCAAACACACCCTAACACCCCCACACATCCAAACACACCCTAACACCCCACACATCCAAAAACACCCTTACACCCCCACACATCTAAACACACCCTAATTCCCCAACACATCCAAACACACCCTGATACCCCCACACATCCAAACATACCCCGACACCCCCACACATCTAAACACACCCTAAATCCCCCCACACATCCAAACATACCCCGACATCCCCACACATCCAAACACACCCGGACACCCCACACATCCAAACATACCATGACACCCTCACACATCCAAACACACCCACACACCCAAACACACCCTAATTCCCCCCACACATCCAAACACACCCCAACACCCCCACACATCCAAACACACCCTGACACCCCCAAACATCCAAACACACCCTGACACCCCCAAACACCCAAACACACCCGACACTTCCACACATCCAAACACACCCTAATTCCCCCAACACAACCAAACACATCCTGATACCCCCACACATCCAAACATACCCCGACACCTCCACACATCCAAACACACCCTAACACCCCCACACATCCAAACACACCCCCACACATCCAAACACCCCCGACACCCCCACACATCTAAACACACCCGACACCGCCACACATCCAAACACACCAGACACCCCCACACATCCAAACACACCCGACCCTCCACACATCCAAACACACCCCAACACCCCCACACATCCAAACACACCCTGACACTCCCAAACATCCAAACACAGCCTGACACCCCCACACACCCAAAACACACCCGACACCTCCACACATCCAAACACACCCTAACACCCCACACACCCTAACACACCCACACATCCAAACACACCCTAACACTCCCACACATCCAAACACACCCTTACACACCCACACATCTAAACACACCCTAATTACCCCAACACATCCAAACACAACCTGATACCCCCACACATCCAAACACACCAGACACCCCACACATCCAAACATACCCTGACACCCCCACACATCCAGACACCCCCACACATCCAAACACACCCCGACACCGACACACATCCAAACACACCCAGACACCCCCACACATCCAAACACACCCGACCCCTCCACACATCCAAACACACCCCAACACCCCCACACATCCAAACACACCCTGACACTCCCAAACATCCAAACACACCCTGACACCCCCACACACCCAAACACACCCCGACACCTCCACACATCCAAACACACCCTAACACCCCCACACACCCTAACACACCCACACATCCAAACACACCCTAACACTCCCACACATCCAAACATACCCCCAAACATCCAAACACCCCCGACACCCCACACATCTAAACACACCCTAATTCCCCCAACACATCCAAACACACCCTGATACCCCCACACATCCAAACATACCGCCGACATCCCCACACATCCAACCACACCCGGACACCCCACACATCCAATCACACCCAAACACCCCCACACATCCAAACACACCCGACACCCCCACACATCTAAACAAACCCCGACACCGCCACACATCCAAACACACCCAGACACCCCCACACATCCAGACACACCCGACACCTCCACACATCCAAACACACCCCGACACCCCCACACATCTAAACAAACCCCGACACCGCCACACATTCAAACACACCCAGACACCCCCACACATCAAAACACACCCGACACCTTCACACATCCAAACACACCCCAACACACCCTTACACCCCAACACATCCAAACACACCCTTACACCCCCACACATCCAAACATACCCTGATACCCCCACACATCCAAACATACCCCGACATCCCCACACATGCAAACACACCCGGACACCCCACACATCCAAACACACCCTTACACACCCACACATCTAAACACACCCTAATTACCCCAACACATCCAAACACAACCTGATACCCCCACACATCCAAACACACCAGACACCCCACACATCCAAACATACCCTGACACCCCCACACATCCAGACACCCCCACACATCCAAACACACCCTGACACCCCCACACATCCAAACACACCCCAACACCCCCACACATCCAAACACACCCTGACACCCCCAAATATCCAAACACACCCTGACACCCCCACACACCCAAACACATCCCGACACCTCCACACATCCAAACACACCCTAACACCCCCACCCCCACACATCCAAACACACCCTAACACCCCCACACACCCAAAAACACCCTTACACCCCCACACATCTAAACACACCCTAATTCCCCCAACACATCCAAACACACCCTGATACCCCCACACATCCAAACATACCCCGACATCCCCACACATCCAAACACACCCGGACACCCCACACATCCAAACACACACTTACACCCCCACACATCTAAACACACCCTAATTCCCTCCATACATCCAAACACAACCTGACACACCCACACTTTCAAAAACACCCCCATACATCCAAACACACGCTGACACCCCCACACATCCAAAAACACCCCCACACATCCAAACACACCCTGACACCCAAACACATCCAAAAACATCACCACACATCCAAACACACTTACACTACCATACATCCAAACACACCCTTACACCCCCACACATACAAACACACCTGTACACCCCCACACATCTAAACACACCCCGACACCTCCACACATCTAAACACACCCCGACACCGCCACACATCCAAACACACCCTAACACCCCCACACATCCAAACATACCCCCACACCTCCACACATCCAAACACACCCCGACACCTCCACACATCCAAACACACCCTAACACCCCCACACATCCAAACACACCCTAACACCCCCACACATCCAAACATACCCCCACACATCCAAACACCCCGACGCCCCCACACATCTAAAAACACCCGACACTACCACACATCCAAACACACCCGGACACCTCCACACATCCAAACACACCCTATAACACCCCCACACATCCAAACACACCCTAACACCCCCACACATCCAAACATTACCAACACCCCCACACATCTAAACAAACCCCGACACTGCCAAAATCAAATCAAATCAAATTTATTTATAAAGCCCTTCATACATCAGCTGATATCTCAAAGTGCTGTACAGAAACCCAGCCTAAAACCCCAAACAGCAAGCAATGCAGGTGTAGAAGCACGGTGGCTAGGAAAAACTCCCTAGAAAGGCCAAAACCTAGGAAGAAACCTAGAGAGGAACCAGGCTATGTTGGGTGGCCAGTCCTCTTCTGGCTGTGCCGGGTGGAGATTATAACAGAACATGGCCAAGATGTTCAAATGTTCATAAATGACCAGCATGGTCGAATAATAGTAAGGCAGAACAGTTGAAACTGGAGCAGCAGCATGGCCAGGTGGACTGGGGACAGCAAGGAGTCATCATGTCAGGTAGTCCTGGGGCATGGTCCTAGGGCTCAGGTCCTCCGAGAGAGAGAAATAAAGAAGGAGAGAATTAGAGAACGCACACTTAGATTCACACAGGACACCGAATAGGACAGGAGAAGTACTCCAGATATAACAAACTGACCCTAGCCCCCTGACACAAACTACTGCAGCATAAATACTGGAGGCTGAGACAGGAGGGGACAGGAGACACTGTGGCCCCATCCGAGGACACCCCCGGACAGGGCCAAACAGGATAGATATAACCCCACCCACTTTGCCAAAGCACAGCCCCCACACCACTAGAGGGATATCTTCAACCACCAACTTACCATCCTGAGACAAGGCTGAGTATAGCCCACAAAGATCTCCGCCACGGCACAACCCAAGGGGGGGTGGGGGCGCCAACCCAGACATGAGGGCCACAACAGTGAATCAACCCACCCAGGTGATGCACCCCCTGCAGGGACGCCATGAGAGAGCCCCAGTAAGCCAGTGACTCAGCCCCTGTAATAGGGTTAGAGGCAGAGAATCCCAGTGGAAAGAGGGGAACCGGCCAGGCAGAGACAGCAAGGGCGGTTCGTTGCTCCAGAGCCTTTCCGTTCACCTTCCCACTCCTGGGCCAGACTACACTCAATCATATGACCCACTGAAGAGATGAGTCTTCAGTAAAGACTTAAAGGTTGAGACCGAGTTTGCGTCTCTGACATGGGTAGGCAGACCGTTCCATACAAATGGAGCTCTATAGGAGAAAGCCCTGCCTCCAGCTGTTTGCTTAGAAATTCTAGGGACAATTAGGAGGCCTGCGTCTTGTGACCGTAGCGTACGTGTAGGTATGTACGGCAGGACCAAATCAGAGAGATAGGTAGGAGCAAGCCCATGTAATGCTTTGTAGGTTAGCAGTAAAACCTTGAAATCAGCCCTTGCTTTGACAGGAAGCCAGTGTAGAGAGGCTAGCACTGGAATAATATGATCAAATTTTTTGGTTTTAGTCAGGATTCTAGCAGCCATATTTAGCACTAACTGAAGTTTATTTTGTGCTTTATCCGGGTAGCCGCACATCCAAACACACATCCAAACGTCCTCTACTCTACCACCTCCACTCCCCTCGTCCTCTCCTCTACCATCTCTTCTCCCCTCGTCCTCTCCTCTACCATTCCTCTCCCCCCGTCCTGTCCTTTACCATCTCCACTCCCCTCGTCCTCTCCTTTACCATCTCCACTCCCCTCGTCCTCTACCATCTCCACTTCCCTCGTCCTCTCCTCTACCATCTCCACTCCCCTCGTCCTCTCCTTTACCATCTCTCTTCCCCTCATCCTCTCCTCTACCATCTCCACTCCCCTCGTCCCCTCCTTTACCATCTCCACTCCCCTCGTCCTCTGCTCTACCATCTCCACTCCCCTCGTCCTCTCCTCTACCATCTCCTCTCCCCTCGTCCTCTCCTCTACCATCTCCTCTCCCCCCGTCCTCTCCTTTACCATCTCCACTCCCCTCGTCCTCTCCTCTACAATCTCCTCTCCCCTCGTCCTCTCCTCTACCATCTCCTCTCCCCCCGTCCTCTCCTTTACCATCTCCACTCCCCTCGTCCTCTCCTCTACCATCTCCTCTCCCCTCATCCTCTCCTTTACCATCTCTCTTCCCCTCATCCTCTCCTCTACCATCTCCACTCCCCTCGTCCCCTCCTTTACCATCTCCACTCCCCTCGTCCTCTGCTCTACCATCTCCACTCCCCTCGTCCTCTCCTCTACCATCTCCACTCCCCTCGTCCTGTACTCTACCATCTCCTCTCCCCCCGTCCTCTCCTTTACCATCTCCACTCCCCTCGTCCTCTCCTCTACAATCTCCACTCCCCTCGTCCTCCCCTCTACCATCTCCACTCCCCTCGTCCTCTCCTTTACCATCTCTCCTCCCCTCGTCCTCTCCTCTACCATCTCCACTCCCCTCGTCCTCTACCATCTCCACTTCCCTCGTCCTCTGCTCTACCATCTCCACTCCCCTCGTCCTCTCCTCTACCATCTCCACTCCCCTCGTCCTCTCCTTTACCATCTCTCTTCCCCTCATCCTCTCCTCTACCATCTCCACTCCCCTCGTCCCCTCCTTCACCATCTCCACTCCCCTCGTCCTCTCCTCTACCATCTCCACTCCCCTCGTCCTCTCCTCTACCATCTCCTCTCCCCTTGTTCTCTCCTCTACCTTCTCCTCTCCCCTCGTCCTCTCCTCTACCATCTCCACTCCCCTCGTCCTCTGCTCTACCTTCTCCACTCTCATCTTCCTCTCCACTACCACCTTTCCCTCCCTCCCTCCCTCCCTCCCTCCCTCCCTCCCTCCCCTCCCTCCCTCCCTCCCTCCCTCCCTCCCTCCCTCCCTCCCTCCCTCCCTCCCTCCCTCCCTCCCTCCCTCCCTCCCTCCCTCCCTCCCTCAGCACTGTGGAGCCTCCCTCTCTGTGGGCCCACTGTGAGAGCAGACACACTAACATGTTTGCTCAGCAGGTAACACATACTAACACAACCACACACAGGGGTCGCCAACCTGGGAAGGAGTTGACAAGCTACCAGCTGCAGGTGGGGGAATGCACACACACGCACACACACACGCACACACGCACGCACGGACGGAAACACACACACACACACACACACACACACACACACACACACACACACACACACACACACACACACACACACACACACACACACACACACACACACACACACACACACACACACACACACACACACACACACACACACACACACACACACACACACACTCTCTGATGTAATTCACCTGAATGTATCCCAAAGCAGGGGGTGGTAGAGATAGGCTGACAGAAAGCCTTTTCAAAAAGTGATGCTGCCAGAACTGTGAGGAAAGATGTCTGTGTTCAAGAAAGTACAGGAATAAACAAAAAAGTAAAATTCAAGCATGTTTTTGGGATTAGGGTAATTGTAACACATGGTGAAGCTTTGTCTGATAATCAATCATGTCTGATATCCTTTGTGTGCGTGTGTGTGTAAGTCTGTGTGGGTGTGACTGTGTGTGAGTGTCTGTGTGAGTGTGTGTGAATGTGTGTGATTGAGTGTGTGTGTG
>NC_060182.1:15821883-15866883 GCF_021184085.1 Oncorhynchus gorbuscha
GGTCTGGGGTCCGCTCACCAACCAAGACTTCACAAAATGGGACAAACACCAAATTGAGACTCTGCACGCAGAATTCTGCAAAAATATCCTCAGCGTACACTCAGTGTACGTAGAACACCAAATAATGCATGCAGAGCAGAATTAGGCTGATACCCACTAATTATCAAAATCCAGAAAAGAGCCGTTAAATTCTATAACCACTTAAAAGGAAGTGATTCCCAAACCTTCCACAACAAAGCCATCCCCTACAGAGAGATGAACCTGGAGAAGAGTCCCCTAAGCAAGCTATGTGCTGACTGCCCACAAAATGAGGTGGAAACTGAGCTGCACTTCCTAACCTCCTGTATGACCATATTAGAGAGACATATTTCCCTCAGATTACACAGATCCACAAAGAATTCGAAAACAAATCCATCTATATCTACTGGGTGAAATTCCACAGTGTGCCATCACAGCAGCAAGATTTGTGACCTGTTGCCACGAGAAAAGGGCAACCATTGAAGAACACACACCATTGTAAATACAACCCATATTTATGCTTATTTATTTTATCTTGTGTCCTTTACCATTTGTACATTGTTAAAACACTGTTAGGATAATATGACATTTGTAATGTCTTTATTGTTTTGAAACTTCTGTATGTGTAATGTTTACTGTTAATTTGTATTGTTTATTTCACTTTATATATTCACTTTATATATTATCTACTTCACTTGCTTTGGCAATGTTAACACGTTTCCCATGCCAATAAAGCCCTTGAATTGAATTGAATTGAGAGAGAGAGAGAGAGAGAGAGAGAGAGAGAGAGAGAGAGAGAGAGAGAGAGAGAGAGAGGTCAGGTTGAGTAAGTCTCCCCTGGTTTGTGGCCAGGTTGAATAAGTCTCCCCTGGCTTGTGGCCAGGTTGAATAAGTCTCCCCTGGCTTGTGACCAGGTTGAATAAGTCTCCCCTGGCTTGTGACCAGGTTGAATAAGTCTCCCCTGGCTTGTGACCAGGTTGAATAAGTCTCCCCTGGCTTGTGACCAGGTTGAATAAGTCTCCCCTGGCTTGTCAGCCAAGTCTGTTTTTTTACACGGCCCTTCTCTTATTATAACCCTACTTGTCTTATCCAAAAGGCCATCATGGCAGACTATTCATTTAGGAGCTGTATCCATGGAAATGATGTCTTTCCCCCCCTTTCAGTCGCTTTCCCTCCCTCCCTCCCTCCCTCCCTCCCTCCCTCCCTCCCTCCCTCCCTCCCTCCCTCCCCTCCCTCCCTCCCTCCCTCCCTCCCTCCCTCCCTCCCTCCCTCCCTCCCTCCCTCCCCCTCCCTCCCTCCGTCCGTCTGAAGGAGACCAGGACCAGCTCCCCTCCTCTTTCTCCTTCCGTCCGTCACAGTCTTTTAGTCTTCCTCCTTAATCGTATCCACCGAGAGAGAGATGAGCGAGAGACGAGAGAGAGAGAGATGAGAGAGACACAGGCGAGAGAGTGAGCAGGCAATCACACAGGAAATAATAGTGAGATGTAGGTTTGGCTGTAACAGCCCTCCACTACAATGCCTCCAGATTGAATTGAGGATGAGAATGGGGAAACTTTACATTAATGAATCCTTGTAACTGTCATCTTTAAAAAATACAGGTGCTGTAAAACTATCCCACTGTCAAGGCTTTGTGGAACCACATTCATAAATGTTGTATTGCCTTCAGTAAGTGCTCTTCTACTCAACTCAACTTTCTCCTTTTTCTCTTTACATGTTGTTTGTACAATCCTCCTTTCATTCCTGAAAAAATCCAAGCTAAGAGACCAGAAAAAACATGAAACTCATTTACACTTTAACTTTGAAAAACAGTTTGAAAAACGAACAGCCAGATTCAAACTTTGCACTTAATCGCACACATTCTCCATATTTCTCCCTCTCTCTATTTTCCTTCACACTTTCTGTTCCCTTTTTTTCCCAACACCATTCTTCCTTATCTCCTCATTTCTCTCCAACCTTCTTCTTCCTCTTCTTCACTCTGTTCTCCAGCCATTTGATTCTGTGTGAATTAATTGCTCCTCATATGGGAGGCGACATACGATTAGTCTCCATCCTGATAATGGTGTGTGTGGCGCACCACCCGGGGATACCATGTCAATTTACTCTGCATCTGCCAAATGATTGGTGTTTACACGGCACATCCCTGGAGGAGAGTTTGTCACAACGCTGTAACTCCTCACATCTCAATAACGCTGGATCCCAGGGTAGAGAATCCACGTGACTCAGTTGAGAGAGACACACACACACACAAGTTTGCAAGTGCTAATGCATGCAAAGATACTTTTTGACTCATGTTCATTTTGAACTACCAACTTCTCAACCTTTCCCAAACTCTCCACCCTACCCTGCTCTCCCCTGTCCCCACTCCTTCAGTTCAGTCAGTCCCAAACACAGTGCTCCATCTCTCCTGTACCATTAATCACCTCTCTCAAATTAACAGCTGCAGTCCTCCCAATCCTCTCCCACTCCACACCTGGTCCATCCTGGTCCAGCAGCACCAACCAGCCGACACACAAGCCTGGCCAATGGGAACTCAGTGGAGACCCAGCAGCACCAACCAGCCGACACACAGCCCTGGCCAATGGGAACTCAGTAGATACCCTGTCTAGAACTACAACACAATACAACAGAATCTGGCTGCCCTGATCCTATACCCCCCCCCCCCATTCCTCCTACTCACCTCCCTCCCTCCCCGTTCACCTGGGTGGCCGATGCTGTAGTGATGCCATCTGCCGCCCCAGCATGCCCAAGGCCTGGCATGACCACACATGCACACACACACACACACGCACGCACGCACGCACGCACGCACGCACACACACACACACACACACACACACACACACACACACACACACACACACACACACACACACACACACACACACACACACACACACACACACACACACACACACACACACACACACACACACACACACACACACACACACACACACACACACACACACACAGCATCACAGCTTGGCAATGCAAGCATGGCCCATGACAGGAGCACACACTTCCGCCTTTGGACAACCAAAACCCCTACACATAGCAATGCTGCACACACAGACAGACAGACAGACAGACAGACAGACAGACAGACAGACAGACAGACAGACAGACAGACAGACAGACAGACAGACAGACAGACAGACAGACAGACAGACAGACAGACAGACAGACAGACAGACAGACAGACAGACAGACAGACAGACACACACATGTATGCAGCGTCACATGCTTCATCTGTCTCCCAACAGGGGGAGCTGCAGCACGTCTGTTGGTGATGGAATGAGATAGAGAAAGACTAAGAAAGACCCGATTTGAAACTCACAAAGGGAAAGACTATAAATCTTTACTTCCTGTACACAGTGAAATAGTAATGTGTTTGTGTGTGTGCATGCTTATGTGTGTCTGTGTGTGTCTGTGTGTGTGTGTATCTGACTACAAATGGAAAAGTACAGCATCCCTGTCAAACTAACCAGCAATTATATGCAAATGCACATTTTTGCGGCGAAGTTATAGTTGTCTCAAGGAAAAGAGAAGATGTTTTACTGAAACTTTAAACGTTGCACTCTTAATATAGTTTTACTGAAACTTTAAACGTTGCCACGTTGCCCTCTTAATATAATTTTACTGCATTCAAATCAACTGATGGTTGTGGGTCGACGTGACTACCAAATCCTGGTACTTGCCCCCCCATCCAGCATCCCAGAAGTCACTCATCCAGCATCTCATTCCTCAGTGCCATCCTCTCCTCTCCCCTCCTCTCCTGTTCTGTCCTGTCCTCTCCTCTCTTCTCCCGGGTGGGGACCTTTGATTGTAAACATTGACATGGTTAATATGCTGCCAGTAACAACTCCCCTAATGACGCAGTCACAGAGAAAAGAACGCATGGAGAGGGAGTGAGAGAGAGAGAGAGAAGGGAGAGAGAAGGGAGAGAGAGAGAAGGGAGAGAGAGAGTAGGGAGAGAGAAGGGGGAGAGAGAGAGAGCGAGAGAGAAGGGAGAGAGAAGAGAGTGAGAGAGAAGGGAGAGAGGTGGGTGAGTGAATGTGTCTGTGCATGTGTGAGAGAGAGATTGAGAAAGCGAAAGGGAAAAAGAAAGAGAGAGATAAAAATAAATAGGATTAAACCTGCCGTTGAGGAAAAGGTCTGTCACACAGTGCAATAAAGACAACTTCATTAAATGTTGCAGGGAATTAGTGAGTGGTGCGTGTGTGAGCGCAGTATACTGTACGTAAGGCAAAGTGGGTCATTAAACAGGGATATTGCAGAGGGAGATCTTAAAGGATATGGAAGAAAGATGTTGCGTATTATAATGTCAATGTAAAAATAAATAAATGGTTAAGGACAACGCTGTGGTAGCGGTCTAATCTAAACATGTTTCCCTAGTGCTTATTTATATCGTTTCTTTGTTAATATAATTCTTCCCTCCCGCTCCTGTTGACATGGAACAAGACAGAAGTGGAATTGATGGGAAAACCTGCTTTAGGTTGTGTTGTGGCTCGCACAGTGTTCACTCCTGGGGGGGGTACGGTGTGTGTGTGTGTACGGTGTGAGCACTGCGCTGCCAGGTGCGAGCGGGGGGCCGTGGCAGTATATTTATTAGCGTCTGTCAGGGCGGTGACACTTTGATGAATGGTGGAGAGTAATCAGGGACTCGCTGTGATAGGCTGCACTCACAGACTTCTACCTGCCAAGCAGCCAAATCTCACACACACACACACACACACACACACACACACACACACACACACACACACACACACACACACACACACACACACACACACACACACACACACACACACACACACACACACACACACACACACACACACACACACACACACACACACACACACACACACACACACACACACACTGGCATGCGTAAACATGCACGCACAAACATAGAGAAGTACACACACACACTTTCAGAAAATAGAGATAGAGAAAAGTAGAAATCTTGCATTGTTTTATGACCATTAGAAAAATCATAACATCATCATGAAGTCTGGTCCTAAAGCAGAAGAGCAAGGAGGAGACAGATGGAGTAGGATCATGTAGCTTTTTGACGCTGATCCAAAGTCAGTTTTGCATTTCTTCCAAAAATTGTTACATTTAGAATTGAGGTAAACTGATCCAACATCTGTGGTATAATCACAGAGCAACAGAAGATGTAAATGCAATGGAAAATCTCTTACTCTGTCTCTTGTGAAGAGCGAACATGGAAAATCTCTTACTCTGTCTCTTGTGAAGAGCGAACATGGAAAATATCTTACTCTGTCTCTTGTGAAGAGCGAACATGGAAAATCTCTTACTCTGTCTCTTGTGAAGAGCGAACATGGAAAATCTCTTACTCTGTCTCTTGTGAAGAGCGAACATGGAAAATCTCTTACTCTGTTTCTTGTGAAGAGCGAACATGGAAAATCTCTTACTCTGTCTCTTGTGAAGAGCGAACATGGGCAACCTCTTACTCTGTTTCTTGTGAAGAGCGAACATGGAAAATCTCTTACTCTGTCTCTTGTGAAGAGCGAACATGGAAAATCTCTTACTCTGTTTCTTGTGAAGAGCGAACATGGAAAATCTCTTACTCTGTCTCTTGTGAAGAGCGAACATGGAAAATCTCTTACTCTGTCTCTTGTGAAGAGCGAACATGGGCAACCTCTTACTCTGTTTCTTGTGAAGAGCGAACATGGAAAACCTCTTACTCTGTTTCTTGTGAAGAGCGAACATGGAAAATCTCTTACTCTGTCTCTTGTGAAGAGCGAACATGGAAAATCTCTTACTCTGTCTCTTGTGAAGAGCGAACATGGAAAATCTCTTACTCTGTCTCTTGTGAAGAGCGAACATGGACAACCTCTTACTCTGTCTCTTGTGAAGAGCGAACATGGACAACCTCTTACTCTGTCTCTTGTGAAGAGCGAACATGGACAACCTCTTACTCTGTCTCTTGTGAAGAGCGAACATGGAAAATCTCTTACTCTGTCTCTTGTGAAGAGCGAACATGGACAACCTCTTACTCTGTCTCTTGTGAAGAGCGAACATGGAAAATCTCTTACTCTGTCTCTTGTGAAGAGCGAACATGGAAAACATGGACAACCTCTTACTCTGTCTCTTGTGAAGAGCGAACATGGACAACCTCTTACTCTGTCTCTTGTGAAGAGCGAACATGGACAACCTCTTACTCTGTCTCTTGTGAAGAGCGAACATGGACAACCTCTTACTCTGTCTCTTGTGAAGAGCGAACATGGACAACCTCTTACTCTGTCTCTTGTGACTCTGTCTCTTGTGAAGAGCGAACATGGACAACCTCTTACTCTGTCTCTTGTGAAGAGCGAACATGGACAACCTCTTACTCTGTCTCTTGTGAAGAGCGAACATGGACAACCTCTTACTCTGTCTCTTGTGAAGAGCGAACATGGAAAATCTCTTACTCTGTCTCTTGTGAAGAGCGAACATGGAAAATCTCTTACTCTGTCTCTTGTGAAGAGCGAACATGGACAACCTCTTACTCTGTCTCTTGTGAAGAGCGAACATGAAACAGAAAAAGCTCTGTGTCTCTAAGCACTGTGTCTTCCATCCATTATATAAGAAACAAAACACACAACAAGGAAATGACTAACGCCATTAAACTAGTGAATAATAGGAGTGTATCATCTAATAACTCTTTTGAGGGTTCTCTTTCTCTTTCTTTTCCCCAAAGTTTTCCTCCTGTGATTACACCACAGTCAGGCCCACTTGGTGGAAGTTGCCAATAGGCTCAGACGTAGGATCATTTTACCTTCCCCTCAATTCTAAAAGTAACAATTTTGGGAAGAAATGCAAAACTGACCTTAGATCAGCGTCAAGAAGCAACATGCTCCTCCTTGCTCTTCTGCTTTAGGACCAGACTTTATGATGATTTTATGATTCTTATAACATATTTACACAGTCTTTTGTCTGTAGTGGGAATGGGGATAGAAGACACAAGAGGAGAAGGGATGATTTGAGATGACAGGAGAGGAGGAGAGAACAGGAGAAGAGAAGAAGGGGAGAGGGTAGGGTGAGAAAGAAGAAAATGAGACATTAAAGAAATAGAAAAGACGACTGGAGAAGGTATCTGGGCAGTCTGTGCCGATGTGTGGCCAGTAAATGTTGGTGTGTTTTACAGTGAGCCTTGGCCAGGTCTGTGTGGCCTCTCCTCTCATCTCGACAGTCTCCAACTTTTTATATTGGCCTTTAAGCAGCGCTCAGTGTGTACACATTGTAAAAACAAAATTAAACTGGACCCTCGATCGACAGCACTGTTCTCTCTCTCTCTCTCTCTCTCTCTCTCTCTCTCTCTCTCTCTCTCTCTCTCTCTCTCTCTCTCTCTCTCTCTCTCTCTCTCTCTCTGGGTCTGTCTCTCCTTCTCGCTTTGGGTTAAACTATTCTCCTCATAGTCACAGGGAAGATAAGGAGCACTGGAGAACAGAACATTCTCACCTGTGTGTTAATGTTATCATCACGTCATCACATGTTCGTGTGGAACCCTCAGTAAGTCTCAGAGTCACATCCATCAACAGCTAAGACCCAGTCAGAGAGACCCTGTCAGAGACGGGGCCTGTCAGAGACATAACCTGTCAGAGATATAACCTGTCATAGACAGAGTCTGTCAGAGATATAACCTGTCAGAGACAGACCCAGTCAGAGAGACCCTGTCAGAGATATAACCTGTCATAGACAGAGTCTGTCAGAGATATAACCTGTCAGAGACAGACCCATTCAGAGAGACCCTGTCAGAGATATAACCTGTCAGAGACAGAGTCTGTCAGAGATATAACCTGTCAGAGACAGAGTCTGTCAGAGGTATAACCTGTCATAGACAGAGTCTGTCAGAGATATAACCTGTCATAGACAGAGCCTGTCAGAGATATAACCTGGCATAGACAGAGTCTGTCAGAGATATAACCTGTCATAGCCAGAGCCTGTCAGAGATATAACCTGTCAGAGACATAACCTGTCAGAGACAGAGTCTGTCAGAGATATAACCTGTCAGAGACAGAGCCTGTCAGAGATATAACCTGTCATAGCCAGAGCCTGTCAGAGATATAACCTGTCAGAGATATAACCTGTCAGAGACAGAGTCTGTCAGAGACAGAGCCTGTCAGAGATATAACCTGTCAGAGACAGAGCCTGTCGGAGATATAACCTGTCAGAGACAGACCCTGTCAGAGATATAACCTGTCAGAGATATAACCTGTCAGAGAAAGAGCCTGTCAGAGTTATAACCTGTCAGAGACAGAGTCTGTCAGAGACAGAGCCTGTCAGAGATATAACCTTTCCTACAGAGCATGTCAGAGATATAACCTGTCAGAGACATAACCGGTCAGAGACAGAGCCTGTCAGAGTTATAACCTGTCCGACAGAGCCTGTCAGAGATATAACCTGTCAGAGATATAACCTGTCCGGCAGAGCCTGTCAGAGATATAACCTGTCCGACAGAGCCTGTCAGAGATATAACCTGTCAGAGATATAACCTGTCCGACAGAGCCTGTCAGAGATATAACCTGTCAGAGATATAACCTGTCACAGACAGAGCCTGTCAGAGATATAACCTGTCCGAAAGGGCCTGTCAGAGATATAACCTGTCCGACAGAGCCTGTCAGAGATATAACCTGTCAGAGATATAACCTGTCAGAGACAGAGCCTGTCAGAGATATAACCTGTCAGAGACAGAGCCTGTCAGAGATATAACCTGTCAGAGACAGAGCCTGTCAGAGATATAACCTGTCAGAGACAGAGCCTGTCAGAGATATAACCTGTCAGAGATATAACCTGTCAGAGATATAATCTGTCCAACAGAGCCTGTCAGAGATATAACCTGTCAGAGTCAGAGCCTGTCAGAGATATAACCTGTCAGAGACAGAGCCTGTCAGAGATATAACCTGTCAGAGATATAACCTGTCAGAGACAGAGTCTGTCAGAGACAGAGCCTGTCAGAGATATAACCTGTCCTACAGAGCCTGTCAGAGATATAACCTGTCAGAGACATAACCTGTCAGAGATATAACCTGTCAGAGACAGACCCTGTCAGAGATATAACCTGTCAGAGAGCCTGTCAGAGATATAACCTGTCAGAGATATAACCTGTCAGAGACAGAGCCTGTCAGAGATATATAGACAGAGTCTGTCAGAGACAGAGCCTGTCAGAGATATAACCTGTCAGAGACAGAGCCTGTCAGAGTTATAACCTGTCAGAGACAGAGTCTGTCAGAGACAGAGCCTGTCAGAGATATAACCTGTCCGACAGAGCCTGTCAGAGATATAACCTGTCAGAGATATAACCTGTCTGACAGAGCCTGTCAGAGATATAACCTGTCAGATATATAACCTGTCCGACAGAGCCTGTCAGAGATATAACCTGTCAGAGATATAACCTGACACAGACAAGCCTGTCAGAGATATAACCTGTCAGAGAGATATAACCTGTCAGACAGAGCCTGTCAGAGATATAACCTGTCAGACAGAGACAAAGCCTGTCAGAGATATAACCTGTCAGAGCCTGTCAGAGATATAACCTGTCTGAGACAGAGCCTGTCAGAGATATAACCTGTCAGTCAGAGATATAACCTGTCAGAGTCAGAGCCTGTCAGAGATATAACCTGTCAGAGACAGAGCCTGTCAGAGATATAACCTGTCAGAGACAGACCCTGTCAGAGATATAACCTGTCAGAGATATAACCTGTCAGAGACAAAGCCTGTAGGAGATATAACCTGTAGACAGAGCCTGTCAGAGATATAACCTGTCAGAGACAGACCATGTCAGAGATATAACCTGTCAGAGATATAACCTGTCAGAGATAGAGCCTGTCAGAGATATAACCTGTCAGAGACAGAGTCTGTCAGAGACAGAGACTGTCAGAGATATAACCTGTCAGAGATATAACCTGTCAGAGACAGAGCCTGTCAGAGATATAACCTGTCATAGACAGAGCCTGTCAGAGATATAACCTGTCAGAGACAGAGCCTGTATAACCTGTCAGAGACATAACCTGTCAGAGATATAACCTGTCAGAGATATAATCTGTCCAACAGAGCCTGTCAGAGATATAACCTGTCAGAGACAGAGCCTGTCAGATATATAACCTGTCTGACAGAGCCTGTCAGAGATATAACCTGTCAGAGACATAACCTGTCAGAGACATAACCTGTCAGAGATATAACCTGTCAGAGACAGACCCTGTCAGAGATATAACCTGTCAGAGATATAACCTGTCAGAGACAGAGCCTGTCGGAGATATAACCTGTCAGAGACAGAGCCTGTCGGAGATATAACCTGTCAGAGATATAACCTGTCTGACAGAGCCTGTCAGAGATAAAACCTGTCCGGCAGAGCCTGTCAGAGATATAACCTGCCAGAGGTATAACCTGTCAGAGACAAAGCCTGTCAGAAATATAACCTGTCAGAGTCAGAGCCTGTCAGAGATATAACCTGTCAGAGACAGAGCCTGTCAGAGATATAACCTGTCCGGCAGAGCCTGTCAGAGATATAACCTGTCAGGGACATAACCTGTCAGAGATATAACCTGTCAGAGATATAACCTGTCAGAGACAGAGCCTGTCAGAGATATAACCTGTCAGAGACAGTCTGTCAGAGACAGAGCCTGTCAGAGATGTAACCTGTCAGAGACAGAGCCTGTCAGAGATATAACCTGTCCTACAGAGCCTGTCAGAGATATAACCTGTCAGAGACATAACCTGTCAGAGATATAACCTGTCAGAGATATAACCTGTCCGACAGAGCCTGTCAGAGATATAACCTGTCAGAGATATAACCTGTCACAGACAGAGCCTGTCAGAGATATAACCTGTCCGACAGAGCCTGTCATAGATATAACCTGTCCGACAGAGCCTGTCAGAGATATAACCTGTCAGATATATAACCTGTCAGAGGTATAACCTGTCAGAGACAGAGCCTGTCAGAAATATAACCTGTCAGAGACAGAGCCTGTCAGAGATATAACCTGTCAGAGATATAACCTGTCAGAGATATAACCTGCCAGAGACAGAGCCTGTCAGAGATATAACCTGTCAGAGACAGAGCCTGTCAGAGATATAACCTGTCAGAGACAGAGCCTGTCAGAGATATAACCTGTCAGAGACAGAGCCTGTCAGAGATATAACCTGTCAGAGACAGAGTCTTTCAGAGACAGAGCCTGTCAGAGATGTAACCTGTCAGAGACAGAGTCTGTCAGAGACAGAGCCTGTCAGAGATATAACCTGTCCTACAGAGCCTGTCAGATATATAACCTGTCAGAGACATAACCTGTCAGAGACAGAGCCTGTCAGAGATATAACCTGTCCGACAGAGCCTGTCAGAGATTTAACCTGTCAGAGATATAACCTGTCCGACAGAGCCTGTCAGAGATATAACCTGTCAGAGATATAACCTGTCAGAGACAGAGCCTGTCAGAAATATAACCTGTCAGAGACAGAGCCTGTCAGAGATATAACCTGTCAGAGACAGAGCCTGTCAGAGATATAACCGGTCAGAGATATAATCTGTCCAACAGAGCCTGTCAGAGATTTAACCTGTCAGAGACAGAGCTTGTCAGAGATATAACCTGTCAGAGACAGAGCCTGTCAGAGATATAACCTGTCCGACAGAGCCTGTCAGAGATATAACCTGTCAGAGATATAACCTGTCAGAGACAGAGTCTGTCAGAGAATATACCTGTCAGAGATATAACCTGTCAGAGACAGAGCCTCTCAGAGATATAACCTGTCACAGACAGAGCCTGTCAGAGATATAACCTGTCAGAGACAGAGCCTGTCAGAGATATAACCTGTCACACACAGAGCCTGTCAGAGATATAACCTGTCAGAGATATAACCTGTCCGACAGAGTCTGTCAGAGACAGAGCCTGTCAGAGACAGAGACTGTCAGAGATAGAGCAGACAGGCCCATAGAGACAGAGATGGAGAAAGGAAGAGAGGGTGAATGAGAGTGTGAGAGATTCACACCAGAGCATTGACACTGATATGTTCTCTTGTGTTGACATGAGTGTCTGAACACAAGGACACCCCCCCTTATTTCACTTTCTCAGCTTTCTGTGTTCCCCTTCCTCACTTTCCTCTCATTCTCAGTCAAGTGCAGTCAAGCAGGCTATACTTCGGGCCCAAGTGAGTTTGCATCCATTTGCAGTCATGGAGATGTGCTGTGTGTCTGCCTCTCCTAAGGGCCTCTCTTCAACAGTTATTAAACAGATCCTAAACACATCACCATTCCTCAATGCCACACCGCTCACACGTCACTACCTGTGTGTGTGGCCCCTGGGGGCCTCCCGTCGGAGGAGTGACTCCAGGAAGATTAATAATCCTACGACTGCAGTGACATGCCAGGCAGGGAGAGCTGCCTATTACCCCACTGATCAGATGTACACACTCACACACATAGTCACGTGAGCGTGCTCACACACACATACACCTGTTTACGCGGCAACAGAGGGTTAATGGACTGCTATGGGATGGAATGATGCAGGAGGAGGTCAACTATTACAATTACTGGGCAGTTGATTTCCATTGGTGTGGCAAAGGAGAGTGTTACTCTGTCAATGTCAACTCAACCTGGGAGATTGTCCTGCCCAGAGAGAGGGAGAAAGAGAGAGAATCCCCCTGGTTTCCACCTCTCTCATTACATTCATTTGTTTATTCATTCTGCTTTATGTGCTTTCTCCTTTTTGTTCCCCCCCACTTTTTTTCTTTATCCAGGAACTCCCCAGCTAGCACATTTGGTTCCTAGGGAAGTTGTGGGAACTTACGTTTTTCATTTCCCTTGGGATCTGGGAACGAAGCCATAAGTTTCCTCACGGGTAAAACGTTGATTTTTTTCATATTTTACATTTTTGACGTTCTTAGAATGGCAGTGAACATTTCGCCTGTCCTGGGAATAGGTTGCATGGACGTTCTGTGAAGGTTTTACTCTGGTTCCTTTAAAGTTTTCCTGGAATGTTTTATTAACGCTCTGAGAACGGAAATTATAGGTCATTTTGAGTTTTCTATCAATCTTTCACTGAATCTTTCAATGAGACTTTTAAGAACACTGCTAATTTATTTTGGGTCAACTTTTTTTGCACTCGAAGCACAGATAGACATGAATCATACAAACACATGCGTTTTCTATCATTGAGGTTAGAACCTATAATCTTATGTCCATGGAATTAATTCACTGCGCCACTAGGATGGAGCTAACACCCCATTTCAAAGGAAACGAGCACTGTTGAAGATCGTTTTGTGGGCGCAGCCAACACACCTGAACAAGAGACAGGATAGAGAGGGTTTTGTTGATGCTGATAATGGAATACATACGTTCTTATTAAACAATGTTCTCTAACTTTACTATAGTTTTCTTGTGGTTTTTATGGAACGTTTTCTTAACGTTCTGAGAACCAAATGTATGTTTTAAATAACATTCTTAGAGTGTTCTCTAAACATTGCAAACATTTCCTTGTGGTTTTTACGAAAGGTTTTCTTAAAGTTTTCGAAACAGTTTGAGAACATGACTTTAACTAGAACCATGAGGAAACTTTAGGAAACGTTATGCTGAATTACTGACATTTCCACAGAGGAATGTTCTTTATTTCTTAATATTTTTTTTAGGGGGTAGATCAGCTTCAATTGTTTTTGCAAAAAAGAACAACAAATAAATATTACATTTACATAAGTATTCAGACCCTTTACGCAGTACTTTGTTGAAGCACCTATGGCAGTGATTACAGCCTCAAGTCTTCTTGGATATGACGCTTACAAGCTTGGCACACCTGTGTTGTGACGTGACTTTAATGAATCTGATGACTGTTGTGTATCAAATCAACTAACTATGTTTTATTGTTACTCTATTTAATTAATCATGTAACAATTAACTCATTAGGATTTTGGGCACCACGGAAGAAGTTGTTTAATGAGTTACCATCTCCATAATTAAACTCTAGATGATGTATAAGATATATATGGATGACATTAATCATTACCTCATATCAGTCTCACAATTCTGAATGTCACATACTCCTTACATCTGCAAAAAAACAAACAGTTTACTGATCATTCCATACCACATAAATTGATTTAATTAACTAAATGATAACACAGGACACACACATGTTATAGGTTATTGATTAGAAACTTAATACGATGGAATCAGGTTCCTAGTGAACTAACGACAACACGACTGCTTGTTCATCAAAAGAGGGAGGAGTAGAGAGCGGAAAAGGGAGAAAGAAAGAGAGACAAACTTAGAAACAAACTTAGGAACTACACTCACAGCAATCATAATACTTTGCCCTGAATCGCCGCCCGTTTGGGGTAAAGAAATAATTAATGTATTTACGTGTTTGAATGTCTTCCTTTGTCGTGTATCTCTATTGGACCCAGGCCTTCGTGTAATGCGTTCCATTGGGTCTTCTCCCGAATTAAGTATACGGTTCTGATTGTCCACAAGAGGTCACGATGGCCTTCTTCGTAGTTGTCCGTGGCTTCAATGCTTTATCCTGTAGTCTTATGCAGAACTAACAGGATGGTGTTTACTTTCACCCCTTCTGGAAGAGTGGTCCCCTGAAGACAGCGAATCAGCCGTGTCGATGATCCCCAGAGGGGTGATGAGAGCAGTGTAGTCGACAATGTTTTGAAAAGAGTAACAGGATGGTTCTATTTAAATTCACTTTCTTAGATACTGTACTTAGATCAGCTGCTCAGCCACAACATTGACTGTTGGAGGCTACTTTGTCGTCTTCACCTCATGTTGATTTTCAAGGTCGTAGCCAATGGAGACAAAAGCTGAAGCCTGAGTCCTTCTGTTCTGATATGTTAATTATCGCAACTCATCCTTTATACACTCTGGTAAAAAGGAGGCATTTCCGTCATGCTGACACACTATCTGAGCTCTATCGGGCGTGGCTACTTACTGTGCAAAGTATCATCAAAACTATGATCTTGTTAGAAAACTAAAATTAAATTTATATCTTAACAAAAATATTCTCATCCTCTTTGATATTTCCTACACAACTTAAAGGATGAAAATCTGACATAAACAGTGTGTCTTCAAGTTACAATATTTCTGTTGCAGTATTTATATACAATTTTTAATGACATCATAAAATCAACATTCGTTTTCCATAAACCATCTCTCATCATTCCCCACATTCGGGTGTTAGAAATATTGTCCAAGGGTTCACTTTTGAATGCTCTGTCAGGAAGCTCTGTCAGGTTGGATGGGGAGCTTCACTGCACAGCTATTTTCTGGTCTCTCCAGAGATGTTCGATTGGCATCAAGTCCGGGCTCTGGCTGGGCCACTCAAGGACATTCAGAGACTTGTCCCGCAGCCCCTCCTGTTTGGCTGTGTGCTTAGGGTCGTCTTCCTGTTGGAAGGTGCACCTTCACACCAGCCTGAGGTCCTGAGTGCTCTGGAGCCGGTTTTCATCAAGGATCTCTCTGTACTTTGCTCCATTAATCTTTCTACCCAATCCTCACTAGTCTCCCAGTCCCTGCCACTGAAAAACATCCCCACAGCATGATGCTTCACTGTAGCGATGGTGCCATGTTTCCTTCAGACATGACGCTTGGCATTCAGTCCAAATAATTCAATCTTGGTTTCATCAGACCAGAGAATGTCATTTATCATGGTCTGAGAGTCCTTTAGGTGCCTTTTGGCAAACTCCAAGCAGGCTATCATGTGCCTTTTACTGAGGAGTGGCTTCCGTCTGACCAATCTACCATAAAGGTCTGATTGGTGGAGTGCTGCAGAGATGGTTGTCCTTCTGGAAAGTTCTCCCATCTCCACAGAGGAGCTCTGGAGCTCTGTCAGAGTGACCATCGGGTTCTTGGTTACCTCCCTAACCAAGGCACTTCTTCCTCAATTTGCTCAGTTTGGCCGGGCCGCCAGCTCTAGGAAGAGTCTTGGTGGTTCCAAACTTATTCCATTTAAGAATGATGGAGGCCACTGTTCTTGGGGACCTTCAATGCTGCAGAAATGTTTTGTTACCCTTCCCCAGATCTGTGCCTCGACAAAATCCTGTCTCAGAGCTCTATTGACAATTCCTTCAACCTCATGGTTTGGTTTTTGCACTGGCATGCACTGTCAACTGTGTGACCTTATATAGACAGGCGTGTGCCTTTCCAAATGATCTCCAATCAATTGAATTAACAACAGGTGGACTCCAATTAAGTTATATAGACATCTCAAGGATGATCAATGGAAACAGGATGCACCTGAGCTCAATTTCGAGTCTCATAGCAAATGGTCTGTATACTTGTGTAAATAAGGTATTTCTGTTTTTTATTTGTAATACATTTGATTTGGCTTCGTCATTATGGGGTATTGTGTGTAGATCTGCAGAGTTAACTCCAGGTACACTCCCGGTTTTAGAACATCTACTTATTCAAGGGTTTTAATTCATTTTTACTATTTTCTACACTATCAAATAAGACATGAAATCATGTAGAAATCATGTAGTAACCAAAACAAATAAAAATATATGTTATATTCTTCAAATAGCCATCCTTTGCCTTGATGAAAGCCTTGATTGAAAGCCTTGATGAAAGCCTTGATGAAAGCTTTGCACACTCATTCGCACAACCAGCTTCACAAGGGAGTCACCCGGAAGGTATTTCAATTAACAGGTGTGCCTTCTTAAAAGTTATTTTATGGAATTTCATTCCATCTTAATGTATTTGAGCCAATCAGTTGTGTTGTGACAAGGTAGGGGTGGTATACAGAAGATAGCCCTATTTGGTAAAATACCAAGTCCATATTATGGCAAACACCCCTCAAAAACATTGAGGAGCACGGGCAACTGTTCATCCTCTGAGGGAGCGTAAAGATGAGAAGGAGAACCCGTGGGAAACTGTTAGCTTGCTTTTACTATAGGACTGTTAGCCCATTATGATGTTATTCAGAGTTATTGACCTTACAGTAAGCCAGAGTCATTTACATTTTAACATGTTGACTCAAAAGTTGCACTGACAGATAACGTTAAACTTAAACTAACTAACTAACTAACTAACTAACTAACTAACTAACTAACTAACTAACTAACTAACTAACTAACTAACGTGAGGGACTTCCCAGTCTAGTTAGCAATGCTGCTTCATTAGCAACCTAGGACATTTTTCTTAGCAGGGTTTTGACAGTACAGTTATTGATTAGCTATCTGGACACTGAATCCCACTGCTGGAGCTCTGTACACCACCCAACAAAGTATCACTAACTAACCAATTACTGTATAATAATGTACTGTCCAAATATGTTAAAAATGACTAATAATGATAACAGTAGCTAGTTAACTTAAGGCTAACATGATGTTAGCTACTTTTGGAAACGTCAGCTCAATTAACATTAGCTAGTTGAAAAAAACAAAGCTGGATAGCTGAGTTAATATTTTTTCAAATTTCGAAGATGGGCATACGGAATCGAAGATGGGCATACGGAATCGAAGATGGGCATACGGAATCGAAGATGGGCATACGGAATCGAAGATGGGCATACGGAATCGAAGATGGGCATACGGAATCGAAGATGGGCATACGGAATCGAAGATGGACATACGGAATCGAAGATGGACATACGGAATCGAAGATGGGCATACGGAATCGAAGATGGGCATACGGAATCGAAGATGGGCACGGCATACGGAATCGAAGATGGACATACGGAATTGAAGATGGGCATACGGAATCGAAGATGGGCATACGGAATCGAAGATGGGCACGGCATACGGAATCGAAGATGGGCATACGGAATCGAAGATGGGCATACGGAATCGAAGATGGGCATACGGAATCGAAGATGGGCATACGGAATCGAAGATGGACATACGGAATCGAAGATGGGCATACGGAATCGAAGATGGACATACGGAATCGAAGATGGGCATACGGAATCGAAGATGGGCATACGGAATCGAAGATGGGCATACGGAATCGAAGATGGGCACGGCATACGGAATCGAAGATGGGCATACGGAATTGAAGATGGGCATACGGAATCGAAGATGGGCATACGGAATCGAAGATGGGCATACGGAATTGAAGATGGGCATACGGAATCGAAGATGGGCACGGCATACGGAATCGAAGATGGGCATACGGAATCGAAGATGGGCATACGGAATTGAAGATGGGCATACGGAATCGAAGATGGGGCATACGGAATCGAAGATGGGCATACGGAATCGAAGATGGACATATGGAATCGAAGATGGACATACGGAATCGAAGATGGACATACGGAATCGAAGATGGGCATACGGAATCGAAGATGGGCATACGGAATCGAAGATGGGCATACGGAATCGAAGATGGGCATACGGAATCGAAGATGGACATACTGAATCGAAGATGCAGTTCAGTAAACACAGAGACGGTTGTTGTATTTGCAGGAGTAAGTGAATACATTTTGTGTGTGTGTGTGTGTGTTTACAATACAATTATTTAGCATCAAGCTACATATATGGGTTGGTTGACAATGTCATGAAAACAATGTGCTCCCATGTATCATAACTCAGCCTGTTGTGATTCTGGATGGCCAGATTGCTACTGTAGCAAGAATGACACTGTCATGTGGGGAATCACAAGCGGCTTATTTCAGCATGTTTTATCATGTTATTGATACCATGTCTTGTTTTGAGGTGATTTGACTGTTTTCATGTCATTGCAAATATAGCTAAAATTTGTGCAAATGTGTTAACAATCTAAGCCAACCTCATCTGTTTTGCCTCATTGTTGCAAGCATTTAGATTTTGTTGCTAAAGCGACAGAGAGGGAACACAGGTATTGTGGTCAGTGAAGGGTAAGACAGTTGAATGTTATTCAGGTTTAAGATTGAGTGAACTGCCAATATCATTCAGGAACAGAAAGTATCCCAGATTTTGATTTGATTTGATTTGATGATTTACCTTCATCTCATTTCAGGTAAACATTATCTGCCTGTTGTTCATTTTGTGTGTGTGTGCGTTTATTGCTTCTCTGTGTGTGTGTGTGTGTGTCTGTTCAGAATACACCATATTGCTACAGCACTGATACTATGCCGTCTCTGTAATGATATAGGAGATCCAGGAAAGCAGAACTTCAGACAGCAAGAAAGAGAGAGAAACAGAGTGAGTACACAGGAGAACATAGAGAGAGGGGAGCAGACAGGACAGAGAGAGAAGACAGGAGAACATAGAGAGAGGGGAGTAGACAGGACAGAGAGAAAACACAGGAGAACATAGAGAGAGGGGAGCAGACAGGACAGAGTGAGAACACAGGAGAACATAGAGAGAGGGGAGCAGACAGGACAGAGAGAGAACACAGGAGAACATAGAGAGAGGGGAGCAGACAGGACAGAGAGAGAACACAGGAGAACATAGAGAGAGGGGAGCAGACAGGACAGAGAGAGAACACAGGAGAACATAGAGAGAGGGGAGCAGGCAGGACAGAGAGAGAACACAGGAGAACATAGAGAGAGGGGAGTAGACAGGACAGAGAGAGAAGACAGGAGAACATAGAGAGAGGGGAGCAGACAGGACAGAGAGAGAACACAGGAGAACATAGAGAGAGGGGAGCAGGCAGGACAGAGAGAGAACACAGGAGAACATAGAGAGAGGGGAGTAGACAGGACAGAGAGAGAAGACAGGAGAACATAGAGAGAGGGGAGCAGACAGGACAGAGAGAGAACACAGGAGAACATAGAGAGAGGGGAGCAGGCAGGACAGAGAGAGAAGACAGGAGAACATAGAGAGAGGGGAGCAGACAGGACAGAGAGAGAACACAGGAGAACATAGAGAGAGGGGAGCAGACAGGACAGAGAGAGAACACAGGAGAACATAGAGAGAGGGGAGCAGGCAGGACAGAGAGAGAAGACAGGAGAACATAGAGAGAGGGGAGTAGACAGGACAGAGAGAGAAGACAGGAGAACATAGAGAGAGGGGAGCAGACAGGACAGAGAGAGAACACAGGAGAACATAGAGAGAGGGGAGCAGGCAGGACAGAGAGAGAAGACAGGAGAACATAGAGAGAGGGGAGTAGACAGGACAGAGAGAGAAGACAGGAGAACATAGAGAGAGGGGAGTAGACAGGACAGAGAGAAAACACAGGAGAACATAGAGAGAGGGGAGCAGACAGGACAGAGTGAGAACACAGGAGAACATAGAGAGAGGGGAGCAGACAGAACATGAGAGAGAACACAGGAGAACATAGAGAGAGGGGAGCAGACAGGACAGAGAGAGAACACAGGAGAACATAGAGAGAGGGGAGCAGACAGGACAGAGAGAGAACACAGGAGAACATAGAGAGAGGGGAGCAGACAGGACAGAGAGAGAACACAGGAGAACATAGAGAGAGGAGAGTAGACAGGACAGAGAGAGAACACAGGAGAACATAGAGAGAGGGGAGCAGACAGGACAGAACGAGAACACAGGAGAACATAGAGAGAGGGGAGCAGACAGGACAGAGTGAGAAGACAGGAGAACATAGAGAGAGGGGAGTAGACAGGACAGAGAGAAAACACAGGAGAACATAGAGAGAGGGGAGCAGGCAGGACAGAGAGAGAAGACAGGAGAACATAGAGAGAGGGGAGTAGACAGGACAGAGAGAGAAGACAGGAGAACATAGAGAGAGGGGAGTAGACAGGACAGAGAGAGAACACAGGAGAACATAGAGAGAGGGGAGTAGACAGGACAGAATGAGAACACAGGAGAACATAGAGAGAGGGGAGCAGACAGAACAGAGAGAGAACACAGGAGAACATAGAGAGAGGGGAGTAGACAGGACAGAGAGAGAAGACAGGAGAACATAGAGAGAGGGGAGTAGACAGGACAGAGAGAGAAGACAGGAGAACATAGAGAGAGGGGAGTAGACAGGACAGAGAGAGAACACAGGAGAACATAGAGAGAGGGGAGTAGACAGGACAGAGAGAGAACACAGGAGAACATAGAGAGAGGGGAGTAGACAGGACAGAGAGAAAACACAGGAGAACATAGAGAGAGGGGAGCAGGCAGGACAGAGAGAGAAGACAGGAGAACAGGGGAGTAGACAGGACAGAGAGAGAAGACAGGAGAACATAGAGAGAGGGGAGTAGACAGGACAGAGAGAGAACACAGGAGAACATAGAGAGAGGGGAGTAGACAGGACAGAATGAGAACACAGGAGAACATAGAGAGAGGGGAGCAGACAGAACAGAGAGAGAACACAGGAGAACATAGAGAGAGGGGAGTAGACAGGACAGAGAGAGAAGACAGGAGAACATAGAGAGAGGGGAGTAGACAGGACAGAGAGAGAAGACAGGAGAACATAGAGAGAGGGGAGTAGACAGGACAGAGAGAGAACACAGGAGAACATAGAGAGAGGGGAGTAGACAGGACAGAGAGAGAAGACAGGAGAACATAGAGAGAGGGGAGTAGACAGGACAGAGAGAGAAGACAGGAGAACATAGAGAGAGGGGAGTAGACAGGACAGAAAGAGAAGACAGGAGAACATAGAGAGAGGGGAGCAGACAGGACAGAGAGAGAATTCAGGAGAACATAGAGAGAGGGGAGCAGACAGGACAGAGTGAGAAGACAGGAGAACATAGAGAGAGGGGAGTAGACAGGACAGAGAGAGAAGACAGGAGAACATAGAGAGAGGGGAGCAGACAGGACAGAGTGAGAAGACAGGAGAACATAGAGAGAGGGGAGCAGACAGGACAGAGAGAGAAGACAGAGAACATAGAGAGAGGGGAGTAGACAGGACAGAGAGAGAACACAGGAGAACATAGACCTAGAGCATAGACCAGGGCCTGTTTGGCCCTGTCCGGGGGTGTCCTCGGATGGGGCCACAGTGTCTCCTGACCCCTCCTGTCTCAGCCTCCAGTATTTATGCTGCAGTAGTTTATGTGTCGGGGGGCTAGGGTCAGTTTGTTTATCTGGAGTACTTCTCCTGTCCTATTCAGGTGTCCTGTGTGAATCTAAGTGTGCGTTCTCTAATTCTCTCCTTCTCTCTTTCTTTCTCTCTCTCGGAGGACCTGAGCCCTAGGACCATGCCCCAGGACTACCTGACATGATGACTCCTTGCTGTCCCCAGTCCACCTGGCCATGCTGCTGCTCCAGTTTCAACTGGCCTGGGCCCTAGGACCATGTCCCAGGACTACCTGACATGAGGACTCCTTGCTGTCCCCAGTCCACCTGGCCATGCTCCTGCTCCAGTTTCAACTGTTCTGCCTTACTATTATTCAACCATGCTGGTCATTTATGAACATTTGAACATCTTGGCCACGTTCTGTTATAATCTCCACCCGGCACAGCCAGAAGAGGACTGGCCACCCCACATATGCTCTCTCTAATTCTCTCTTTCCTTCTCTCTCTCGGAGGACCTGAGCCCTAGGACCGTGCCCCAGGACTACCTGACATGATGGCTCCTTGCTGTCCCCAGTCCACCTGACTGTGCTGCTGCTCCAGTTTCAACTGTTCTGCCTTATTATTATTTGACCATGCTGGTCATTTATGAACATTTGAACATCTTGGTCATGTTCTGTTATAATCTCTACCCGGCACAGCCAGAAGAGGACTGGCCACCCCACATAGCCCGGTTCCTCTCTAGGTTTCTTCCTAGGTTTTGGCCTTTCTAGGGAGTTTTTCCTAGCCACCGTGCTTTTACACCTGCATTGTTTGCTGTTTGGGGTTTTAGGCTGGGTTTCTGTACAGCACTTTGAGATATCAGCTGATGTACGATGGGCTATATAAATACATTTGATTTGATTTGATTTGATTTGAGGGGAGTAGACAGGACAGAGTGAGAACACAGGAGAACATAGAGAGAGGGGAGCAGACAGGACAGAGAGAGAACACAGGAGAACATAGAGAGAGGGGAGTAGACAGGACAGAGAGAGAAGACAGGAGAACATAGAGAGAGGGGAGTAGACAGGACAGAGAGAGAAGACAGGAGAACATAGAGAGAGGGGAGCAGACAGGACAGAGTGAGAACACAGGAGAACATAGAGAGAGGGGAGCAGACAGGACAGAGTGAGAAGACAGGAGAACATAGAGAGAGGGGAGTAGACAGGACAGAGAGAGAAGACAGGAGAACATAGAGAGAGGGGAGCAGACAGGACAGAGTGAGAAGACAGGAGAACATAGAGAGAGGGGAGCAGACAGGACAGAGAGAGAAGACAGAGAACATAGAGAGAGGGGAGCAGACAGGACAGTGAGAGAAGACAGGATAACATATAGAGAGGGGAGCAGACAGGACAGAGTGAGAAGACAGGAGAACATAGAGAGAGGGGAGCAGACAGCACAGAGAGAGAAGACAGGAGAACATAGAGAGAGGGGAGCAGACAGGACAGAGAGAGAAGACAGGAGAACATAGAGAGAGGGGAGCAGACAGGACAGAGAGAAGACAGGATAACATAGAGAGAGGGGAGTAGAGAGGACAGAGTGAGAACACATAATAAACTCAGCAACAAAAATAAACATCTTCTCACTGTCAACTGTGTTTACTTTCAGCAAACTTAAACTTTCTGCCAATATCAGATATATCTATGTCCTGGGAAATGTTCTTGTTATTTACATCCTCATGCTAATCGCATTAGCCTATGTTAGCTCACCCGTCCCATGGAAGGGAAGGTACAAAAATAATACAAAATATGTTTTTTTTCTTTGTATTATCTTTTACCAGATCTAATGTGTTATATTCTCCTACATTCCTTGCACATTTCCACAAACTTCAAAGTGTTTCCTTTCAAATGGTATCAAGAATATGCATATCCATGCTTCAGGTCCTGAGCTACAGGCAGTTAGATTTGGGTATGTCATTTTAGGCAAAAATGTAAAAAAAGGGCAGATCCTTAAGAGGAAGTGTTAATGACTTGGTGTAAGGGGAGCACAGCGCATGGAAGAAAGAAGTGTTAATGACTTAGTGTAAGGGGAGCACAGCGCATGGAAGAAAGACGTGTTAATGACTTGGTGTAAGGGGAGCACAGCGCATGGAAGAAAGAAGTGTTAATGACTTGGTGTAAGGGGAGCACAGCGCATGGAAGAAAGAAGTGTTAATGACTTAGTGTAAGGGGAGCACAGCGCATGGAAGAAAGAAATGTTAATGACTTAGTGTAAGGGGAGCACAGCGCATGGAAGAAAGAAGTGTTAATGACTTAGTGTAAGGGGAGCACAGCGCATGGAAGAAAGAAGTGTTAATGACTTGGTGTAAGGGGAGCACAGCGCATGGAAGAAAGAAGTGTTAATGACTTAGTGTAAGGGGAGCACAGCGCATGGAAGAAAGAAGTGTTAATGACTTAGTGTAAGGGGAGCACAGCGCATGGAAGAAAGAAGTGTTAATGACTTAGTGTAAGGGGAGCACAGCGCATGGAAGAAAGAAGTGTTAATGACTTGGTGTAAGGGGAGCACAGCGCATGGAAGAAAGAAGTGTTAATGACTTGGTGTAAGGGGAGCACAGCGCATGGAAGAAAGAAGTGTTAATGACTTGGTGTAAGGGGAGCACAGCGCATGGAAGAAAGAAGTGTTAATGACTTGGTGTAAGGGGAGCACAGCGCATGGAAGAAAGAAGTGTTCATGACTTAGTGTAAGGGGAGCACAGCGCATGGAAGAAAGAAGTGTTAATGACTTAGTGTAAGGGGAGCACAGCGCATGGAAGAAAGAAGTGTTAATGACTTAGTGTAAGGGGAGCACAGCGCATGGAAGAAAGAAGTGTTAATGACTTAGTGTAAGGGGAGCACAGCGCATGGAAGAAAGAAGTGTTAATGACTTGGCGTAAGGGGAGCACAGCGCATGGAAGAAAGAAGTAAGATATCCAACACAGCGTTATGTTTCTGCAAAATGCTCCATGCTTGCTTGCGGGCGCTTCATTTTGGTCGTGCAGGGATCAAACTCCCCTCCCCGGAGTCAGCCCTAGGGGTTTTCAGGGCTGAGCCCAGGATGTTCTGAGTGTCTAGTGATGTCCCTGATCCTGGAATTAGTTGGTTGTAATTTTGCATCGAGCAGAGACATTTACATATATTTTTGTTAACTGCACGTGTGACATAACTCAACCAGTCCTGATTCCGTTTACAACAAAAGATATATATATATTATCTCTTAGTAATCTTAATAAAGGGGAAAAGGCCGTTCCTGAACACGGGGTGAGACATACTTACTAATCTGCTAGAGACACATAGGCCCATTTCATTTTGTCTGGCTTTCCATTCCAAATAAAATGGAATATCTTTTGTATTTTTTCTAGGCAGGGCCATAAGCAAATTGGTAAACTATGATGTGACTAAAGCATTAATAAGGGTGATTTTTCTACTACACGGTAATGTAAAAGTTTCAATATAGAGAGATATTAGAAAAATGATCTAGATCCTCTATGAGGCTATGGAGGGGTTCAAATTGTGGATTTGAAATGTTGTTCCTAAGCTGTTCCTAAACACGTAACCATGTTTGAACTTTCTGTTAAAGTACTAAAATACCAAGAAAATAACCTTATTTTGTCAAGTTAATTAATTGAGCTGATAATGTTCCTAAGCCTAGTAACTATCCTGCACCATTCACAGTAAGTAGTGTCTCTCTAAATCTCTATTTCTCTCTCTTCTCTCTCCCCCCTCTCATCTCTCTCCCCCCTTCTCTCTCTCTGTTTGGAGTCTGGTCATGCTAGCTTGGTCTCTCTCTCCCCCCTCTCATCTCTCTCCCCCTCTCTCTCTCTGTTTGGAGTCTGGTCATGCTAGCTTGGTCTCTCTCTCCCCCCTCTCATCTCTCTCCCCTTCTCTCTCTCTGTTTGGAGTCTGGTCATGCTAGCTTGGTCTCTCTCTCGTCTGACAGCTGCTGCTGTGTGGCTTTTTACTCCCCCTATTCCCCCCTCTCCTCCTTTTTTAAACACACGTCCTCATTTTTAAACTATCTATCATGCTGGCGGGGCCAGTGGGGCCTTTAAACTGTGGGATTGGCACTTTCTCAGTTGCTGAGCTGGAAAAGGAAAGAGGGCTGGATGCTAACAGAGACACAAATCTGTGGGCCGCCCGTTGGTTGGTTGGCTCCAGCAGTAAGGAGCAAGGGGCAACACACATCCTGTCAACACAGGTGAACTTATATACTCTTACACTACACCTTCTGCCCGTGTGTGGTGGGGAGTGGGGAGCTGAGGGGAGGCTGTGTGTGGTGGGGAGTGGGGAGCTGAGGGGAGGCTGTGTGTGGTGGGGATTGGGGAGCTGAGGGTGGCTGTGTGTGGTGGGGAGTGGGGAGCTGAGGGGAGGCTGTGTGTGGTGGGGAGTGGGGAGCTGAGGGGAGGCTGTGTGTGGTGGGAAGTGGGGAGCTGAGGGGAGGCTGTGTGTGGTGGGGAGTGGGGAGCTGAGGGGAGGCTGTGTGTGGTGGGGAGTGGGGAGCTGAGGGGAGGCTGTGTGTGGTGGGGAGTGGGGAGCTGAGGGGAGGCTGTGTGTGGTGGGGAGTGGGGAGCTGAGGGGAAGCTGTGTGTGGTGGGGAGTGGGGAGCTGAGGGGAGACAGTGTGTGGTGGGGAGTGGGGAGCTGAGGGGAGGCTGTGTGTGGTGGGGAGTGGGGAGCTGAGGGGAGGCTGTGTGTGGTGGGGAGTGGGGAGCTGAGGGGAGGCTGTGTGTGGTGGGGAGTGGGGAGCTGAGGGGAGCCTGACTCACATTCATTCTTCAGTCCTCATGGCAGGTTAGGTTTGTTGACAATTGAACAACACATGACACCTGAGTTTAACTGAATCATGGAAGAGAGAAAACAGTACACCTATATGGACAAGGTTTTAGGATACCTGGTTCAGATTCCATTGAGTCCATTCTACTAGAACCTAGGGAATGGGGTAAAATAAAATACTCTGAAGTCGTTTTTTGAGGTGTCTATACTTCACTTTACTACTGATATTTTTGACAACGTTTACTTCTCTATGTTCCTAGAGAAAATAAGGCACTTTTTACTCCATACATTTTCCTTGACACCCAAAAGTACTCGTTACATTTTGAATGCTTAGCAGGACATTAAAATGGTCCAATTCACACACTTATCAAGAGAACATCTCTGTTCATCCCTACTGCTTCTAAACTGGTGGACTCAGTAAACATACATGCTTCGCTTGTAAATGATGTCTGACTGTTGGAGTTAGCCCTAAAAAAACAAGAAAATGGTGCCGTCTGGTTCGCTTCATGTAAGGTATGTGAAATAATTTATACTTTTACTTTTGATACTTAAGTATATTTAAAAACAAATAATTTTATGCTTTTACTCATGTAGTATTTTACTGCCTGACTTTCACTTTTACTTGAGTAATTTTAAATGAGGATTTCTTTACTTTTACTAAAGTGTAACAATTGGGTACTTTTTCCACCACTGGATCTAGGTCCTCATTGTTCCCCATTGTTCCCTTCATGAGAGTGAGATACGGACGCTGTTCTTTTGTTCACGCTTTCATTTGCAGATACAGAGACAAATTTAATAGAGACACGTTCAGCAAAGAGTATATCAACTGTTGACAGGGATGGTGAGATAGAGAGGGGAGGGATGGATGGTGAGATAGAGAGGGGAGGGATGGATGGTGAGATAGAGAGGGGAGGGATGGATGGTGAGATAGAGAGAGGAGGGATGGATGGTGAGATAGAGAGGGGAGGGATGGATGGTGAGATAGAGAGGGGAGGGATGGATGGTGAGATAGAGAGAGGAGGGATGGATGGTGAGATAGAGAGAGGATGGATGGATGGTGAGATAGAGAGAGGAGGGATGGATGGTGAGATAGAGAGAGGAGGGATGGATGGTGAGATAGAGAGGGATGGATGGTGAGGAGGGATGGATGGTGAGATAGAGAGGGGAGGGAGGGATGGATGGTGAGATAGAGAGGGGAGGGATGGATGGTGAGATAGAGAGAGGAGGGATGGATGGTGAGATAGAGAGGGGAGGGATGGATGGTGAGATGGAGAGAGAGGAGGGATGGATGGTGAGATAGAGAGGGGGAGGGATGGATGGTGAGATAGAGAGGGGAGGGATGGATGGTGAGATAGAGAGGGAGGGATGGATGGTGAGATAGAGAGAGGAGGGATGGATGGTGAGATAGAGAGGGAGGGATGGATGGTGAGATAGAGAGGGAGGGATGGATGGTGAGATAGAGAGAGGAGGGATGGATGGTGAGATAGAGAGAGGATGGATGGATGGTGAGATAGAGAGAGGAGGGATGGATGGTGAGATAGAGAGAGGAGGGATGGATGGTGAGATAGAGAGGGGAGGGATGGATGGTGAGATAGAGAGGGGAGGGATGGATGGTGAGATAGAGAGGGGAGGGATGGATGGTGAGATAGAGAGAGGAGGGATGGATGGTGAGATAGTGGTGAGATAGAGAGAGGAGGGATGGATGGTGAGATAGAGAGGGGAGGGATGGATGGTGAGATAGAGAGGGGAGGGATGGATGGTGAGATAGAGAGAGGAGGGATGGATGGTGAGATAGTGGTGAGATAGAGAGGGGAGGGATGGATGGTGAGATAGAGAGAGGAGGGATGGATGGTGAGATAGTGGTGAGATAGAGAGAGGAGGGATGGATGGTGAGATAGAGAGGGGAGGGATGGATGGTGAGATAGAGAGGGGAGGGATGGATGGTGAGATAGAGAGAGGAGGGATGGATGGTGAGATAGTGGTGAGATAGAGAGAGGAGGGATGGATGGTGAGATAGAGAGAGGAGGGATGGATGGTGAGATAGAGAGGGGAGGGATGGATGGTGAGATAGAGAGGGGAGGGATGGATGGTGAGATAGAGAGAGGAGGGATGGATGGTGAGATAGAGAGAGGAGGGATGGATGGTGAGATAGAGAGAGGAGGGATGGATGGTGAGATAGTGGTGAGATAGAAAGAGGAGGGATGGATGGTGAGATAGTGGTGAGATAGAAAGAGGAGGGATGGATGGTGAGATAGAGAGAGGAGGGATGGATGGTGAGATAGAGAAAGGAGGGGTGGATGGTGAGATAGAGAGAGGAGGGATGGATGGTGAGATAGAGAGAGGAGGGATGGATGGTGAGATAGTGGTGAGATAGAAAGAGGAGGGATGGATGGTGAGATAGAGAGAGGAGGGATGGATGGTGAGATAGAGAGAGGAGGGATGATGGTGAGATAGAGAGAGGAGGGATGGATGGTGAGATAGTGGTGAGATAGAGAGAGGAGGGATGATGGTGAGATAGAGAGAGGAGGGATGGATGGTGAGATAGAGAGAGGAGGGATGGATGGTGAGATAGTGGTGAGATAGAGAGAGGAGGGATGGATGGTGAGATAGAGAGAGGAGGGATGGATGGTGAGATATGGTGAGATAGAGAGAGGAGGGATGGATGGTGAGATAGAGAGAGGAGGGATGGATGGTGAGATAGAGAGGGGAGGGATGGATGGTGAGATAGAGAGAGGAGGGATGGATGGTGAGATAGTGGTGAGATAGAAAGAGGAGGGATGGATGTTGAGATAGAGAGAGGAGGGATGGATGGTGAGATAGAGAGAGGAGGGATGGATGGTGAGATAGAGAGGGGAGGGATGGATGGTGAGATAGAGAGAGGGGGGATGGATGGTGAGATAGTGGTGAGATAGAAAGAGGAGGGATGGATGGTGAGATAGAGAGAGGAGGGATGGATGGTGAGATAGAGAGAGGAGGGATGGATGGTGAGATGGTGGTGAGATAGAGAGAGGAGGGATGGATGGTGAGATAGTGGTGAGATAGAGAGAGGAGGGATGATGGTAGAAGATAGAGAGAGGAGGGATGGATGGTGAGATAGAGAGAGGAGGGATGGATGGTGAGATAGTGGTGAGATAGAGAGAGGAGGGATGGATGGTGAGATAGAGAGAGGAGGGATGGATGGTGAGATAGAGAGACGAGGGATGATGGTGAGATAGTGGTGAGATAGAGAGAGGAGGGATGGATTGTGAGATAGAGAGAGGAGGGATGGATGGTGAGATAGAGAGAGGAGGGATGAATGGTGAGATAGAGAGAGGAGGGATGGATGGTGAGATAGAGAGAGGAGGGATGATGGTGAGATAGAGAGAGGAGGGATGGATGGTGAGATAGAGAGAGGAGGGATGGATGGTGAGATAGTGGTGAGATAGAGAGAGGAGGGATGGATGGTGAGATAGAGAGAGGAGGGATGGATGGTGAGATAGAGAGAGGAGGGATGGATGGTGAGATAGTGGTGAGATAGAGAGAGGAGGGATGGATGGTGAGATAGAGAGAGGAGGGATGGATGGTGAGATAGAGAGAGGAGGGATGGATGGTGAGATAGTGGTGAGATAGAGAGAGGAGGGATGGATGGTGAGATAGAGAGAGGAGGGATGGATGGTGAGATAGAGAGAGGAGGGATGGATGGTGAGATAGAGAGAGGAGGGATGATGGTGAGATAGAGAGAGGAGGGATGGATAGTGAGATAGTGGTAAGATAGAGAGAGAGGAGGGATGGATGGTGAGATAGAGAGAGGAGGGAGGGATGGTGAGATAGAGAGAGGAGGGATGGATGGTGAGATAGAGAGAGGAGGGATGGATGGTGATATAGAGAGAGGAGGGATGGATGGTGAGATAGAGAGAGGAGGGAGGGATGGTGAGATAGAGAGAGGAGGGATGGATGGTGAGATAGAGAGAGGAGGGATGATGGTGAGATAGTGGTGAGATAGAGAGAGGAGGGATGGCTGGTGAGATAGAGAGAGGAGGGATGGATGGTGAGATAGAGAGAGGAGGGATGGATGGTGAGAGAGGAGGGATGGATGGTGAGATAGTGGTGAGATAGAGAGAGGAGGGATGGATGGTGAGATAGAGAAAGGAGGGATGATGGTGAGATAGAGAAAGGATGGATGGATGGTGAGATAGAGAGAGGAGGGATGATGGTGAGATAGAGAAAGGATGGATGGATGGTGAGATAGAGAGAGGAGGGATGATGGTGAGATAGAGAAAGGATGGATGGATGGTGAGATAGAGAGAGGAGGGATGATGGTGAGATAGAGAGAGGAGGGATGGATGGTGAGATAAAGAGAGGAGGGATGGATGGTGAGATAGTGGTGAGATCGAGAGAGGAGGGATGGATGGTGAGATAAAGAGAGGAGGGATGGATGGTGAGATAGAGAGAGGAGGGATGATGGTGAGATAGATAGAGGAGCAGGGTTGGGGAGGAACAGATTACATGTAATCTGTTACATGTAAGGGACTACATTTAGAAAGTAACCTACCCAACACTGTAGAGGAGGGATGATGGTGAGTTAGAGAGAGGAGGGATGATGGTGAGATAGAGAAAGGATGGATGGATGGTGAGATAAAGAGAAGAGGAATGGATGGTGAGATAGAGAGAGGAGGGATGGATGGTGAGATAGGGAGAGGAGGGATGATGGTGAAAGGGAGAAGGAGACAGCAAGAGGGGTAGACTCGTGTCTTCCTGGCCTAATTGTGTGTGTGTGTCTTTCTGGTCATATTGTGTGTGTTTGTCCTCCTGACCATATTGTGTGTGTGTGTGTTTGTCCTCCTGGCCATATTGTGTGTGTGTGTGTCTTCCTGGCCATATTGCTGCTTCCCCCCACACCTCTGTTAGTGATGATGAGGCAATGGTGTGACCATTTGGGTGAGGAGAGATGGATGGGGCGAGAGGGGTATGTGTGCGGGGCAGGGGGGGGGTGTGTGGAGGAAGGAGGCAAGATGAAGTGGAGGTGTGAAACAGACCTCATCTGTCATCCAAATGCAGACAGGGCCTTTATATATTGTGTCTGTTTGCGTGTGTGTGAAAGAGGGGGGTAACAGCCTTAGTTTCCCTGTTGGTCTTTTTGTGTTTACATGCTTGGTTTTCTCCTAACCCCTCAGTGGCGCCATTATCCGCTAGAGTGTCAAATACAAGATATTACACTTTGAGGTGTCAGAGTGTGTGAGGCTTTCATTTCCTCGTTCGTCTCGTGTTCACCGTTCATCTGAGAAAATCTCACCTCGTCAACCAGGGACAGGACCCGCTGACAGAGCTACATTGTTATTTTCTCATGTTTGTCAAATGCGACACACACACACACACACACACACACACACACACACACACACACACACACACACACACACACACACACACACACACACACACACACACACACACACACACACACACACACACACACACACACACACACACACACACACACACACACCCTCTCTCTCTGCCACCCGACCAACCTGCTACCCATGCCAGTATCACAACTCTCACCCCCCTCCCCCAGATCACACCCCCCACCACGTCAGTTAGCCAGCATATGACAGCCAGTCTCCTCAGTCTCCCCCTCACCAGACGACGCTCCATGGGGGATCGTGCCTTCAGCTATGCCCCCCACTCCCTGGAACTCTCTCCTCCTTGATCTCTGCGAATCCGACTCCATCCAAACCTTCAAGACCGATCTCAAAACCCACCTTTACAGGCTAGCATTCAGCCTACAGTGTTTTAAACCTTGGTCTTTTTTCCTTGTATGTACCTGTGATGCAGGGGATGCAGAGGTTGTTGAAGTAGCCTCCCAATCTGAACTGCCTTGATGACCTTGTTGTTGTATTATTTTTCACCCTGTATTACTGGGGTACCATGTGTCTTTGTTGTAATGCACTTTGCTTTTAGTATTGTCATGCTTATATTAAATCTGATTCTATATTCTGTAAGTACATTTTGAAAGGCGCAAATAAAATGTATTTATTACTCTTATTACTATCGTCACACAGCCTGGATGCATCTATCCTCACTATCACTTTATTCATGCCAGATCTCCAACTCATCCACTCACTACATCCTCCGGCAGTCTCCATGTCTCAATGCCAGATGTCCAACTCATCCACTCAACACAGCTCCTCTGGACCTCAACACAGCTGCTCTGAACCTGAACACAGCTCCTCTGGACCTGAACACAGCTGCTCTGGACCTGAACACAGTGGCTCTGGACCTGAACACAGCTCCTCTGGACCTGAACACAGCTGCTCTGGACCTGAACACAGTGGCTCTGGACCTGAACACAGCTCCTCTGGACCTCAACACAGCTGCTCTGGACCTGAACACAGCTCCTCTGGACCTGAACACAGCTGCTCTGGACCTGAACACAGCTGCTCTGGACCTGAACACAGTGGCTCTGGACCTCAACACAGTGGCTCTGGACCTGAACACAGTGGCTCTGGACCTGAACACAGCTCCTCTGGACCTGAACACAGCTGCTCTGGACCTGAACACAGTGGCTCTGGACCTGAACACAGTGGCTCTGGACCTGAACACAGCTCCTCTGGACCTCAACACAGCTGCTCTGGACCTGAACACAGCTCCTCTGGACCTGAACACAGCTGCTCTGGACCTGAACACAGTGGCTCTGGACCTGAATACAGCTGCTCTGGACCTGAACACAGTGGCTCTGGACCTGAACACAGTGGCTCTGTACCTGAACACAGCTGCTCTGGACCTGAACACAGTGGCTCTGGACCTGAACACAGTGGCTCTGGACCTGAACACAGCTGCTCTGGACCTCAACACAGCTGCTCTGGACCTGAACACGATGACTCTGGACCTGAACACAGCTGCTCTTGAAATGAACACAGCGGCTCTGGACCCCATCACAGCTGCTCTTGACCTGAACACAGCGGCTCTAGACCCCATCACAGCGGCTCTTGACCTGAACACAGCGGCTCTAGACCCCATCACAGTGGCTCTTGACCTGAACACAGCAACTCTAGACCCCATCACAGCGGCTCTAGACCCCATCACAGCGGCTCTAGACCCCATCACAGCGGCTCTGGACCCCAACACAGCGGCTCTAGACCCCATCACAGCGGCTCTAGACCCCATCACAGCGGCTCTGGACCTGAACACAGCTGCTCTGGACCTGAACACAGCAGCTCTGGACCCCATCACAGCTGCTCTTGACCTGAACACAGCGGCTCTAGACCCCATCACAGCGGCTCTTGACCTGAACACAGCGGCTCTAGACCCCATCACAGTGGCTCTTGACCTGAACACAGCAACTCTAGACCCCATCACAGCGGCTCTAGACCCCATCACAGCGGCTCTAGACCCCATCACAGCGGCTCTGGACCCCAACACAGCGGCTCTAGACCCCATCACAGCGGCTCTAGACCCCATCACAGCGGCTCTGGACCTGAACACAGCTGCTCTGGACCTGAACACAGCAGCTCTGGACCTGAACACAGTTGCTCTGGACCTGAACACAGCTGCTCGGGACCTGAACACAGCTGCTTGGGATCTCAACACAGCAGCTCTGGACCTGAACACAGCTGCTCTGGACCTGAACACAGCTGCTCTGGACCTGAACACAGCAGCTCTGGACCTGAACACAGCTGCTCTGGACCTGAACACAGCTGCTCGGGACCTGAACACAGCTGCTTGGGATCTCAACACAGCAGCTCTGGACCTGAACACAGCTGCTCTGGACCTGAACACAGCTGCTCTGGACCTGAACACAGCTGCTCTGGACCTGAACACAGCTGCTCTGGACCCCATCACAGCGGCTCTGGACCTGAACACAGCAGCTCTGGACCTGAACACAGCCGCTTGGGATCTCAACACAGCTGCTCTGGACCTGAACACAGCTGCTCTGGACCTCAACACAGCTGCTCTGGACCTGAACACAGCTGCTCTGGACCTGAACACAGCTGCTCTGGACCCCATCACAGCGGCTCTGGACCTGAACACAGCAGCTCTGGACCTCAACACAGCAGCTCTGGACCTGAACACAGCAGCTCTGGACCTCAACACAGCTGCTCTGGACCTCAACACAGCTGCTCTGGACCTGAACACCGTTGCTCTGGACCTGAACACAGCTGCTCTGGACCTGAACACCGTTGCTCTGGACCTGAACACAGCTGCTCTGGACCTGAACACAGCTGCTCTGGACCTCAACACAGATGCTCTGGACCTCAACACAGCTGCTCTGGACCTGAACACAGCTCCTCTGGACCTCAACACAGCTGCTCTGGAGAGGTCAATGCAAACAAAACATTTCAGCTCAAAGGATTTAGGATGTCATGAATGTGTCCATAATGCAGCTGACCTGTCAGAGTCTGGCAGTAGAGGGCGCTCTATCCTCAGTAGTGCTAGCGTGTGTGTGTGTGTGTGTTTAGTTAATTTCTCATTATGGTAACTGTTTTCTTGTTCTCTAATTGTGCCCAAGTAAGCTCTCAGACCTCTCTCTCTTGCTCCCTCTTTCTTTTTCTCCCCCACTCTTTCCCTCCTCTCTCTTTCTCTCTCTCTACCTTACTCTCCCTCCTCTCTCTTGTCCCACTCTCTCTGTCTCCTGCTATGATTTGCTGTAAGTCATTGATCAGTTAAGCTAAGTGGATGATTTGGCATGGCCACTGCTTTTGTATGTTTTGGTAAATTGCAGTAGTACATTGTGCTGAGTATATTTTAAATGCTTGGCATACAAGTGTGTGAGCGCGTATGCTTTTGTGTATGTGCGTGCTTGAGTGTGTTTGTCCATTTGTGTGTGTGTGTGTGCAATACAAGGGTGTGCGTTGTGTGTGTGTGCAATACGAGGGTGTGCGTTGTGTGTGTGTGTGCAATACGAGGGTGTGCGTTGTGTGTGCAATACGAGGGTGTGCGTTGTGTGTGTGTGCAATACGAGTGTGTGCGTTGTGTGTGTGCAATACAAGGGTGTGCGTTGTGTGTGTGTGCAATACGAGGGTGTGCGTTGTGTGTGTGTGTGTGTGTGCAATACGAGGGTGTGCGTTGTGTGTGTGTGTGTGCAATACGAGGGTGTGCATTGTGTGTGTGTTAAGACATTCTTCTCTCTGTGAGTCACCATCTCATATCTCGTTGCCCTTATTTCTCCCTGCTCTACCTCCTATAACTCCCGGACAGTCCCCTGATCACCTGACCATGACCCAGCAGCACCACCATCCCCTCAGTTTCCCCTTAGCAGGGCTAAACCTAAACAGGTTTACCTGGGGAAATATGACAGCCGTCAGGAGTTTAATAATCCTGCCCTTATTATGATAAGCAAGTCCTTATTGTACCTTTATGATAGTGTTTAATGTGTTAATTATTGCACATAGCTTCTTAGAACCGGGCCTACGGTATATGGTAGTGATGGGAGTCCTGGGCTGTGGAAAGACTTTGTATGAGAGGAGTGATAAGAGTGTGTTAGAAGCATGTTGAGAATGTCTTTAATTAGCTACTAGCCATCAGGAGACTAGAGAGGAACAATGGAACAGAGATTGGCACTCTGGGATAAGAGAGAGAGAGAAAGGGGTATATAGAGTAAGAGAAAGGGGAGAGGGGAGAATTGGAGGAGAGAGAAAGGAGAGAGAATGAGAAAGAGAAGAAGATGGGAGATAAAGAGGAGGTTAATGACTGTCAGTTCACTGGCATCTCCTCTCTCTCTCTGGTAGTCTCATCTCTCTATTCCTGTAGTCATGGTAATTATTACAACAATTAGCTGCTGCCCCTCCACACACGCACACATGCACGCATGCATGCACCCCCCCACACATACTCACATACTGTACACACACACAATCACACAGTCACACACCTGCACACCCTCTCTCCAAGCATCAGCGACATCTTGGGAGAGCACTTGTGGTTTTAATCTGAGACAAATCTGAAGTAATACTTTAGATTCTGATATATGAGGGGAAAATAACTAAACATCCAAATTATAGCCATGTCAGGACGTTTAATAATTGTAAGCAGAGTCTCTGGGCTGTTTGGGGGTCAGTAGTAATTGAAAGGAGTGGGAGGAATGAACAGCAACAACCAGACTGGAGCTGATGAGAGAACCCATGGGGTTACACACACACACACACACACACACACACACACACACACACACACACACACACACACACACACACACACACACACACACACACACACACACACACACACACACACACACACACACACACACACACACACACACACACACACACACACACACACACACACACACACACACACACACACACACACTGTACTCTGGTTGTTCTGTGCTTCCCATACTTCCACTCTATCTTGTCTTCCTGTTACTGTGCCTGCTGTAGAAGTCAGTGTCCTGGGCCTGACCAGTTCTCTTATGCTGACTTTAATAGGTACACACCCAGAGCCCATGTTGTTGTGACAGAGATGTTCTCTCAAAGAGATATGTTCTGTTGTTGACCTAAACATGTTTCTCCAAGATAGGCCATGCTCCGTTCTACTGACTACTGACTACTGATACAAATACTAGACTGTTGAGATGGATTATGTTGCTTATACCCCAATAGGAAATGAGTAAAACATATATTTTTAATCCAAGCCAAGACCGATGGTTGCTTTCCGGAATCCAAACTTGGGAGTTTGAAGGACAAAAATAGAATAGGGATATCTCTACCTAGATTGACATGTAATGTTGAGAAATGGGTAATTGGAACATTGGGATTTCCAAAGTAAAGCAATATGGGATTTGTCCTTTTCCTCTCCTGTCTTTTTGAAATTAGTGTGATTCTCTTTTAACAAGACACTTCCCTTTTTCAAATCAGGAGTCAGTGGTTTGAAAAAGCCTGCATTTCCATTTGGTGTTTTTGAGCGGTTGTCAAATGGTTGATGTATGTAGTGCTATAAGATACATTTCCTGCCCCCCCCCAACATCCACCCCCATATCTTTACAGATCGCCAGGACCTTATGTCTTTATCTATCTATCTGCCCTCCCCCCACATCTTTACAGATCCCCAGGACCTTACGTCTTTATCTCTCTATCTGCCCTCCCCAGTATCTTTACAGATCCCCAGGACCTTATGTCTTTATCTCTCTATCTGCCCTCCCCAGTATTTTTACAGATCCCCAGGACCTTACGTCTTTATCTCTCTATCTGCCCTCCCCAGTATCTTTACAGATCCCCAGGACCTTACGTCTTTATCTCTCTATCTGCCCTCCCTCCATATCTTTACAGATCCCCAGGACCTTACGTCTTTATCTCTCTATCTGCCCTCCCCCCATATCTTTACAGATCCCCAGGACCTTACGTCTTTATCTCTCTATCTGCCCTCCCCAGTATCTTTACAGATCCCCAGGACCTTACGTCTTTATCTCTCTATCTGCCCTCCCCAGTATCTTTACAGATCCCCAGGACCTTACGTCTTTATCTCTCTATCTGCCCTCCCCAGTATCTTTACAGATCCCCAGGACCTTACGTCTTTATCTCTCTATCTGCCCTCCCTCCACCCTTCATATAGCTTGTTTTGTTCTTCTCTTCTCTCCCTCCTTTCTCCTCCACTCCTAACACACCTCTACCTTTTCCCTTCCTACTCCTCTTCTCAAAACCCTTGCTTTCCCTCTCTGTCCCGCCATCAATATTTCATAAACGTACGGTGACAAATGTATTTGAATGCGGTGTGGGGCGAAGACGTGGAGATGGATGAGCCGATCAGGGTGGTGGCGCGCTGGTGAGCGGCGTGGTAGCGAGCAGCTTTACCGCATACATTAGTCACATACAGACGGCTGGAGGGAGGAGCAAGGAAGGGGGGCACTGTGTGGGGGGAGGTGGTTGTGTATGATGTGTATGTGTGTCTGTGTGTCTGACTGTGTGTGTTTGTGTGTGATGCGCGCTCTCTCTCTCTCTCTCTCTCTCTCTCTCTCTCTCTCTCTCTCTCTCTTCTCTCTCTCTCTCTCTCTCTCTCTCTCTCTCTCTCTCTCTCTCTCTCTCTCTCTCTCTCTCTCTCTCTCTCTCTCTCTCTCCCTCTCTCTCTCTCTCTCTCTCTCTCTCTCTCTCTCTCTCTCTCTCTCTCTCTCTCTCTCTCTCTCTCTCTCTCTCTCTCTCTCTCTCTCTCTCTCTCTCTGTGTATGAGGAGTGGGGGCTACTGGTGGAATCAGAGGAGTAAATTTATCATAGTTATGGCTTTCTCAGGCATCCATTTTCCTGTGGGCCGTTGACAGGTAGTATCTGCATGGCCCCCCAGTTTGATTGACGGCTACGGGTTCCAGTCTAACAGGCCTGCTTAGACACCTCAGTCCCAGCCCCAGAGCACCGCCCACCATGTCACCACACACACACACACACACACACACACACACACACACACACACACACACACACACACACACACACACACACACACACACACACACACACACACACACACACACACACACACACACACACACACACACACACACACACACACACACACACACACACACACACACACACACACACACACACACACACACACACAGATTGTTAGGATGATCTCGACTGATCACAGGAACAACATCTCTGTGTGGTCTTTGGTCATAAGGGAAACATGAAAGTAAACTGTAGAAGGGATTATATGAAGCTATTTGAATACATCAACCCAGATGCATTCCTTCAACCTCTGTCCCACTGGTAAACATGTATCACTTATGCTGTCCTTTCCTCTCCTTATCTATCTATCCTTCTATCCTCCCTTCCTCTCTCCATCCCTCCCACTCTGTCCTCTTCTCGTCCCTGACCCTATCCTCCTATCAGACATATGACTCAAGCCTCTCCGTGTCAGGGACTACATGTTTGGTTTCTTGTTTGTGAACCCCCCCCCCCAGCAGAAAAACAAGGGAACAAAACAACCAGAACATGATGATGCCAGAACTTTCCACCCTCATGTGATCATTAGTCACAGGAGGACAGGACAACATCCACGGTTCTTGGTCAAGTATCAAATGACACCATCCTGCCTCTGTACTGCACAACCTTAGTTCCCCACTACTTTTGACCAGAGCCAGATGTAGTGTACTGTATAGGAGAGTGTAGAATTGAACACACACACAGTCATTTTTGTGTTCATTATACATATTAGGTAATGGTCATGACGATGATAAGAGAGGGGAGCAGTTAGCAGCAGGAAGCTGGGAGGGAACATTCTGACAACCACACACAGAACGTTTCACAGCAACACAACATCTTGGCTTGTTTCTTGTTTTGAAATCTCTTCTTTCTGTTTGTCTTTCACCTCCTGAACTGACAGACATACCTCGAGATGCCAAATGGAAAGCTAGAGGTTCGTAGTGAGTTTATATCATCAACCTGTTTCTTCATCTGTAACACAGCATCCAGTTCCACCAAATAAAAACACAACAAAGTGGTTTCCACGCCAACATAAATCCTTTTGACTGAACATGTGCCAATCTGATTGGATGAACAGGATGATTCTGCTGTTAATTAAGTAATGTTGTCATCAAGAGCTCATCCAATGGAAGAACCCTGCTTCCAAAACTATGGAATGTCCTGAAAGCACAATAAAAGGACAACATACACAGTTTATTAGGTGAACCCTTCTAGTACTGTGTCAGACACCCCTTTGCCTCCGGATCAGCCTGAATTCTTCGGTGCATGGATTCTACAAGGTGTGTCATTCAAACATTGCTCAATTGGTATCAAGGGACCTAACGTGTGCCAAGTAAACATTCCCCACATCCTTACCCCACCTCCACCAGCCTGTACCGTTGACAACAAAATCTTGGACCAGGTGATGTTTTCGTACTTCTCAACTGTCCAGTGTTGGTGATCACGTGCCCACTGGAGCTGCTTCTTGTTTTTAGCTGATAGGAGCAGAACCCGGTGTGGTCGTCTGCTGCAATAATCCATGCGTGACAAGGACAGACACCACTGTTGTACTGGGCCATTATTTGTCGGTTTGTGGCCCACCTGTTAGCTTGCATGATTCTTGCCATTCTCCTTTGATTTCTGGTCAACAAGCTGTTTTCGCCACAGGACTGCCGCTGATGGGATGTTTTCTGTTTATCGCACCATTCTCTGTAAACCCTAGACACTGTCGTGCGTGAAAAGCCCAGGAGGCTGGATGTTTCTGAGATACTGGAACCAACGTGCACGGCACTGACAATCATACCACAGTGTTTCTGAGATACTGGAACCAACGTGCATGGCACTGACAATCATACCACACTCAAAGTCGCTTAGATCACTTGTTTTGCCAATTCTAATGTCCAATCGAACAGTAACTGAATGTCTCGATTTCTGCTTTATAAAGAAAGCCACGGCCACGTGACTTACTGTCTGGAAGAGAGAACCATTTTCATGAGACAGGGTGGTGTACCTAATAAACTGGCCTCTGGGTGTACATCGTAGCATATTTCTTATAAGGGTCCAGCTTTAACGCCTTGTGTGTCTGCTATCCAGCCCAAATCCATATTGAGCCTATCTGATGAGGAAAGTAGTACATTTAATGATCAAGAGGTCCATTGTAAATGATCAAATTATATGAGCAAACAATCAAACATCCATATTTAGAAGCATATTTTAAAACATTAGTTTTTTTCTGCAAATCTATTTATGTAAATTCGGTAACAAGTTGTTGTTGTCATGGTATGGCTTCATGTGTCTATACTGTTGTTGTGTGATGTCACTCTGGGTGCGCTCAGTGGTGAATTGATTGCAGAGGGCTGCCTGTGTGATGGATCGGGCCGTCTGGTTGGATAATGTATTCAGTATGCGTGTGTGTGTCTCTCTATCTGTTTGTGTGTCTGCCTGAGTGTATGTGTGTGTCTGTATCTCTGTGTATGTGTGTGTGTGTGTGTGTGTCTGTATGAGTGTGTGTCGTTGTGTGTGTGTGTGTCTGTCTGACTTTCTGTCTCTGCATGTATTTCTATATTCTGTGTTCACCATGCAGTGTTCGTGTGTCTGGTCCACTTGGGTGACAGAGATACTGATGTGTTGACCCTCTCAGGTCATCGTTTGCTATTGTCTGGTCAGGGTCTCCCTCTCTCCATCCCTCCCTCCTTCCATCCCTTCCTCACTCCCCCTCTCCTCTTCTTTATTGATCTATTGCTCCAGTCGCTAACGCCCAAACGAAAGAGACACAACGTCCCACAACTCCTCCTTAAATCACTATCTGACTGAAGAGAAAGAGAGAGCGACACAGAGAGAGAAAGAAAGAGAGAGAAAAAGAGAGGAAGAAAGAGAGAGAATAGGAGAGAGAGGCAATACAAGGATAGAAAGATAAAGAGGGAGACAGAGAGAGACAGAAAGAAAGATAAAGCGAGATGGAGAAAGGGAGGTATAGAGAGAGGGATGGGGGTTAGAGCATGTTAGGAATGAACCTATCAATCCAGGGTGCCTATTATCCTGTGTGAAATGCCTCTCGCTAGAAGTCGCCTAGTTAGTGAGCCTGTTGAAAATTAATAAAACGCCAGCGGAGTGGCGGGCTGCCTGAGACAGGCCTGTTATTGATTAGGCCATGTCACAGGAATGGAAGGCTCTGCCATTAAAAGTACAAATTATGCGCCAGCTTTTAGCCATAGCTCTTACTCATGTGAGGGACAGACAGGCAGCAGTCGATGGAGAACTGGCCCCTGATTCTCAGACTGAGGCTGCTCTTATCAGGATAAGTCTCTTTCTCTCTCTCTCTCTCTCTCTCTCTCTCTCTCTCTCTCTCTCTCTCTCTCTCTCTCTCTCTCTCTCTCTCTCTCTCTCTCTCTCTCTCTCTCTCTCTCTCTCTCTCTCTCTCTCTCTCTCTCTCAATTCAATTCAATTCAAGGGCTTTATTGGCATGGGAAACATGTGTTAACATTGCCAAAGCAAGTGAGGTAGACAACATACAAAGTGAATATATAAAGTGAAAAACAACAAAAATTAACAGTAAACATTACACATACAGAAGTTTCAAAACAGTAAAGACATTACAAATGTCATATATATATATATATATATATATATATATATATATATATATATATATATATATATATATATATATATATATATATATATACAATGTTCTAGACCATCATTGCATTGGCTCTTGTGTTGCTTTTGTGTTGTTAGACATGTTGGCTTTTAAACCATAGTTTAACCATCAGCAAAACATTTTCTTAAATTTACAATAAGAACACAAAAACGCATAGACAGTTATTCAACACCATATAACTCACACATAAAATCACACATACACGTGCGCACACACACAGAGAGAGAGAGAGAGAGAGAGAGAGAGAGAGAGAGAGAGAGAGAGAGAGAGAGAGAGAGAGAGAGAGAGAGAGAGAGAGAGGGGGAGATGGAGAGGAGAGGAGAGAGAGAGGGAGAGAGAGATGGAGAGGGAGAGGGAGGGAGAGAGGGGAGAGAGAGGGGGAGAGGGAGAGAGGGAGGGAGAGAGAGAGGGGGAGAGGGAGAGGGGAGGCAGAGGAGAGAGGGGGGGAGAGGGAGGGAGAGAGAGGGAGAGAGAGAGGGAGGGAGAGAGAGGGAGGGGAGAGAGAGGGGGAGAGGGAGAGAGAGAGGGAGAGAGGGAGGGAGAGAGAGAGGGGGAGAGGGAGAGAGAGAGAGAGGGAGGGAGAGAGAGAGAGGGGAGAGAGGGGGAGCAAAGGGAAAGAAAGAGAGGTGGAGAACTTATATATTTTTTAAGTGGATGCATCCCAGTATCCCTGTGCAGAGCAGCCATTTAATCATGTAACAAATTAAATGATATTATTTTGACACACAGCCAGATGTCTTGGCTCGTCTCGTCTTCAGTGTGAAGAGTGATGGAGAGAGGGAGTGAGGGAGAGAGAAGGAGATGGAGAGAGACGCTGAGAGAGGAGTGAGAGGTAAAATTAATTTGTCGGAGCGGTGTGTGTCAGATCTGCATATGCCGGGCGTTTGGAGTCAGCAATGTGATGTTGTCGTGTACATATGTGATGTGATGTGTGTGTGATGTGTGATGTGTGTGTGATGTGTGTGTGACGTGTGATGTGTGTGTGACGTGTGTGTGAGAGAGTAACAAGACAGGAGCCTGTATAAAGCTTCAATCAGCAGGCCGCTCGCCTCCTGCCTCTCTGCGCCTCTGCCTCACACATGATGCAGTGGCAGGAAAACACAGGTTGAAAGACGATTTTCCCTTTTAGGGACGGGGGAGTGGGCGGGGTGGTAGACGGGGGGCGTCAATAATTAATGACAAACACCTCGTGTCAGAGAGGGTGAAGATGCTCCATCCTGGGAACCTCAGGCCACTTTGAAGCCTGACACACACACAAACACACGCACGCACACACATGCACAATGTGCCCCTTTATCCTCAGTTGATCTGCCAAAACCGTAAGTTTCTCCCATCTCATACTTGGTGTGCTTACGCATATTTAAGTCTTTTTGTTGTTGTTATTGTTGTTCGTGTTGTTGTTTTGTTGTTGTTTTTGTGCAAGCTGAAACCATAGAGACTGTTTCTCAGATCTCCAATGGGAGAGGAGGAGGAGAAAGACTCCAAGCCACAGCGTCTATGCTGCATGATTTATCACTGATCAAAAGTCTCTCAGACGATAAACTCTGTCAGGGAGGTTCCTGTGTCAGGAAGGTTCCCGTGTCAGGGAGGTTCCCGTGTCAGGGAGGTTCCCGTGTCAGGAAGGTTCCCGTGTCAGGAAGGTTCCCGTGTCAGGAAGGTCCCCGTGTCAGGGAGGTTCCCATGTCAGGGAGGTTCCCATGTCGGGAAGTGTCAGAGAGGTTCCCGTGTCAGGAAGGTTCCCGTGTCAGGAAGGTTCCCGTGTCAGGGAGGTTCCCGTGTCAGGGAGGTTCCCATGTCAGGAAGGTTCCCGTGTCAGGAAGGTTCCCGTGTCAGGAAGGTTCCCGTGTCAGGTAGGTTCCCGTGTCGGGAAGGTTCCCGTGTCAGGAAGGTTCCCGTGTCAGGAAGGCCCCCGTGTCAGGGAGGTTCCCATGTCAGGGAGGTTCCCATGTCGGGAAGTGTCAGAGAGGTTCCCGTGTCAGGGAGGTTCCCGTGTCAGGAAGGTTCTCGTGTCAGGAAGGTCCCCGTGACAGGGAGGTTCCCGTGTCAGGGAGGTTCCCATGTCAGGGAGGTTCCCGTGTCAGGAAGGTTCCCGTGTCAGGGAGGTTCCTATGTCAGGGAGGTTCCTGTCTCAGGGAGGTTCCCGTGTCAGGAAGGTTCCCGTGTCAGGAATATTCCCGTGTCAGGAAGGTTCCCGTGTCAGGGAGGTTCCCGTGTCAGGGAGGTTCCCATGTCAGGAAGGTTCCCGTGTCAGGCAGGTTCCCGTGTCAGGAAGGTTCCCGTGTCAGGTAGGTTCCCGTGTCGGGAAGGTTCCCGTGTCAGGAAGGTTC